>NW_020955305.1:1180581-1184605 GCF_003031625.1 Empidonax traillii
GTATTTGTCTTTGAGCTTTTCAATGTGAGGTGTTCTGGGTAATCAAAAGTTAATAATAAAATACTTCCTGTTCTTAAGTCATCTGTGTAATACCTTTTTGGCTTGGAATTCTTGTCTTTTAGTTAAAGTAAATTCTGTCATTGATCTCTTCTTGTTTGCGCTCTGTCAATATATATAACTTTAAATACTATATTTACTTTATTTAATTGCCTGTCTGCTTAAGAAAGTCATAGGCACCTTTCATGTAGTAAAAAACCTCTTGTGATTAGGTGCCTAAACTAGCAGTGTATCTTTTGATGCAACGTAAATGTAGAATTGTGGCTCATAAGAGTGTTTTGAAACTGTTTGCTAGTATTAAACACTTCAGAGTATAGCCCAGCTTTTCACCAAAAATTGAAAATAGATGATTAAGTCAACACTACAAAGACAAGTGAAAAATTGTCGAAGGATTTTCCAGTTGTGTTCCAAATCATCATTAAGAATTTAAAAAAAAAAAAAGAGTTAATTTTACAGCTAGGTATTTACATGGATGAAAGACAATATAAATTTCGGAAGTAATTTACTACTTTGCTAACAAAATATTTCTAAAAATGTTAGAACTTAATCAACCAGCCTGCACATCTTTGATGTGATAGAGGTGATCAAATGGAATGCCCAATATTTTTCAAATGTGAGAGTTATATGAACCTGACCTTGTGCAAAACCCCACTTCACAAAGGTGAAGCACAAGTGCAGGTCTTTGTGCAACTGTCAACCCCAGAGCAACACTCTGCTCTGCTGTAGGAACCCAACCTGTACTGGTTGCATACAGCAGAGTGGTGCTGTATTCCTACATAAAGTCTGAGAATGCCTTTGAGGTGATGTCATGGTAGAAGAAGAGCAAAGTAAAATCAACTATTATTTTTGCGAGCTACTAGCACTTATATCTGGGTAGTTAAAGATTTATTTATACATTTTCTCAGGACTGAAACTAAACAGAAGAGAAATTATCACCTAATAGCTGTGTGTAACAGTGATAGTAAAGAGTGAGGGGGTTTTATAGATTTTCATTTACATAATAGGTACACTTACTTATTATAGGTACACTTACCTATTATAGATACACTTCCTTATTTTCTGAGACTCTGATTTCTGTCCATTTTTTAAAGTAGGTACCCTTTATATTTTGTCATTTATTGCCTCCTTTTCTATGAAGTGACTAATAATTCAAGAACTATATTGATTTTAAAAAGCACATTCTTTAAGTTAGAAAGGAGACTTGTCATGCCGTTACAGAGGGGGAAAAAAATCATAACATTTCCATTATAAAGTTTGATCTTGCATTACCTGAAACTGTTTACATATTATAAGGTAATTTGGAAAATCAATGTATTAAAAGCTACCAAAATGTGAACAGGACCCACTTTTCTGTGCAGGCTGGTTTAAAAAAAAAAAAATATATATATATATATATATATATGTAATTCTATAAAGCTTTTGCCCACCTAAGGAACATCATTAAACAGGCCGTATAAAGCCATAACTTACAAAGCTAGTGGTATACAAAAATGCCAGTGGATAATTTATAGATGGAGCTGGCCTGAATTTTATGGTTAATATTTGGAAAAGTAGCAACATAATAAGGTGTTGTCATCGTAAAAATCTGAAATCAGAGAAAAGTGAGTTTAAAAACACCATTAGTTTCTTAATTTTTCCCTAAATCTAATTTCCTATTAAATTACAAAAGTACAATTACTTTTGAAAGACTTCCCACTGTCCTCTCATTAATGAAATACTTACAAAAAGTTAATCTCCTAATCAAGCAATTAAAGAATCCCCAAAGAGAACCAGGAAGCAACACATCTTGCACAGGGCACAGAATGTGAACTTTTGAGTTTAGATCTTTTATACCCTGCTCTGACTCTGCCACGTGCAGTGTTCTGTCCCCAGTAACAGTCTGCCATAGGCCAGGGCTTCCTTGCAGTAGGGGCACTCTCAGCTTCCACTGTTGGGTGTTTTTTTCTGTAGGAAAATGATGGCAGCTCTTTTTTGTTTTCTGCCAAGTATTGAGGTTCAGAGAAGAAAGAGAAAATAATAACCAAGTTACCTAAGGGGTGGTAACTGGTAGTTGCTGTAGTGCCAAATTGTTGTGGTTGGATCATTCTGTTATTGTGGGCTTTGTCAGGTGGATAACTGTATTTTAAAGTTATTTTAACAGTACAACAACTTGAATTTATTATCACATGTAATTTTAATGTTCATTATTTCTATTAACATAGTGATAACAACACTATTGAAATTTCAGTAATAGTGATATACTTTACAATTTACAGACTTTTGAAATCTTTGGTTTGATTCCGGTTCTTTGGTCCTGTAGACAGCGTGACTGGTGACAGATTTTTTTAAACAAGCAGTTCCCATTGCCTTCAACAGGAAATATTTGGTATTAGGAGTCTGAAAAACAGTGAGTACATCATCAAAATAATGGTCGTACTATTCAAACTAAAATAGGTTTGGTTGTTTGGGTTTTTTTAATATATTTATAAATTAATTGGCAAATAATTGTTTCTCTATATGTATTTATTATACTGAGATTACTGTTCTGCCCAGTGAGATCTTATTTCCCAGTAGCTACCTATTCTTCTAATCTCGTAATTGAGTGAATTATGCACCGTGGACCAGATTCAATAGTTAAATGAATGTTGCCTGGAAGAATTAAACTTTCATGCTCATCAGGTTAAAATGAGTATTGATTCTGTCATTCGGAGATCACAATCAGTGTTTACTTCAAAAAATTGGTTTAATTTTCTGTGAAAAAAAAATGAAGAGTGGGAGAAGAAAAAGAGGTGTCAGTGTTTTAGTCACTCATTAAAAATGTCCTTGTTTCTCAGAATTCTCTTTTACAACACAGAATAGTTGCTGAGGTAACCCATACCTAGTACTAATATTTTGTTTGAGGAGAGAATATAACCTTAATTGTTAAATAGCAAAGTGTCCTCTTCTGCCTTTTTAACTGAAACCTTACAAAGGGAATTTTTACTCATCTAAATTCAGTCAATTTGCTTTAAGTTTATAGTGATGTACTTGAAATGACAGTTTGTTTCCCCTCCCATTCCCCAAATGGTTAGTGCT
The DNA here is from genome assembly GCF_003031625.1 of Empidonax traillii. Lineage (NCBI taxonomy): Eukaryota > Metazoa > Chordata > Aves > Passeriformes > Tyrannidae > Empidonax > Empidonax traillii. The sequence goes on from NW_020955305.1 coordinate 1,183,693, forward strand.
CACACATCCTAATTTATTCATTCAAATCCTCATGCTTGTGCAGTGGGACTGCACAGATAAGCAGAAAGGTGCAAACCAGCTTCAGATTAAATAGCAAATAATTGAAAAAGGCTAAGAACATGATAATGCTATCTTCTTGGCAATTAGGTATCTCAAATATATGAATGTTTATAAAATGAAAAAATATTTTCTCCAAATACTAGACTGACTCTTCCTTCAGCGAAGCAGGGCAGTCATCACAGTCACTTTACCCAGATTGCTTAACATTGCTTTGCAAATGTAGGTCATGCAGAACATCTCAATTACATTTAATTTTTGGTACTGAGAACCTTCAGAATGGCTTTCTATTCTCATTTAAACAAACAGATCATCTCATGGGGCTTCACTGAGTAGGGCAGGTGGAAGAAATCCTGCCAGAATTAGCCACACCGATCTTTTCAAAGAGTTTTCGTGACCAGTGTTGCTTTGCAAAGTTACTTGACTCCTCCCTCCCCATCACCCACCCTCCCACCTCCTTTCTTTTTTGCCCTCTTCTGTAGCATTTTGCAGTGTCTATCTCTCATGCCCAGAAAGAAATATATCAAGATATATAGTCAGTGAGCAATGCTTGTAAATAATACCTTTTTAATATCATCTTAATTTAGCTTCTTATTTGGCTTATTCAGGAGGCAGTGCTTTATTAAGCATTTAAATTAGCATCTTCAATCATATTGCTGTGAAGTACACTTTGTGTCTCGATCAAAGGATAAATTGCGGTTAGCCACTATCTTTCAGTGTAGCAGGCTAGGGCAGCAAATCATTTGTTTTCATTCTGTTGAAACCCGTGTTACACAATGTCTGCAGTTCACAGAAAAATCATATTTCTTATGGGCTGGAAAATTCAGGTGGAACCAATGCCTTACACTTTGACTTT
>NW_020955305.1:1184626-1186118 GCF_003031625.1 Empidonax traillii
GTATTTGTCTTTGAGCTTTTCAATGTGAGGTGTTCTGGGTAATCAAAAGTTAATAATAAAATACTTCCTGTTCTTAAGTCATCTGTGTAATACCTTTTTGGCTTGGAATTCTTGTCTTTTAGTTAAAGTAAATTCTGTCATTGATCTCTTCTTGTTTGCGCTCTGTCAATATATATAACTTTAAATACTGTATTTACTTTATTTAATTGCCTATCTGCTTAAGAAAGTCATAGGCACCTTTCATGTAGTAAAAAACCCCTTGTGATTAGGTGCCTAAACTAGCAGTGTATCTTTTGATGCAACGTAAATGTAGAATTGTGGCTCAAAAGAGTGTTTTGAAACTGTTTGCTAGTATTAAACACTTCAGAGTATAACCCAGCTTTTCACCAAAAATTGAAAATAGATGATCAAGTCAGCAGTACAAAGACAAGTGAAAAATTGTCGAAGGGTTTTCCAGTTGTGTTCCAAATCATCATTAAGAATTTTAAAAAAAAATGAGTTAATTTTACAGCTAGGTATTTACATGGATGAAAGACAATATAAATTTCGGAAGTAATTTACTACTTTGCTGACAAAATATTTCTAAAAATGTTAGAACTTAATCAACCAGCCTGCACATCTTTGATGTGATAGAGGTGATCAAATGGAATGCCCAATATTTTTCAAATGTGAGAGTTATATGAACCTGACCTTGTGCAAAACCCCGCTTCACAAAGGTGAAGCACAAGTGCAGGTCTTTGTGCAACTGTCAACCCCACAGCAACACTCTGCTCTGCTGTAGGAACCCAACCTGTACTGGTTACATACAGCAGAGCGGTGCTGTATTCCTACTTAAAGTCTGAGAATGCCTTTGAGGTGATGTCATGGTAGAAGAAGAGCAAAGTAAAATCAACTGTTATTTTTGCGAGCTACTAGCACTTATATCTGGGTAGTTAAAGATTTATTTATGCATTTTCTCAGGATTGAAACTAAACAGAAGAGAAATTATCACCTAATAGCTGTGTGTAACAGTGATAGTAAAGAGTGAGGGGGTTTTATAGATTTTCATTTACATAATAGGTACACTTACTTATTATAGGTACACTTACCTATTATAGATACACTTCCTTATTTCCTAAGACTCTGATTTCTGTCCATTTTTTAAAGTAGGTACCCGTTTTATTTTTTGTCATTTATTGCCTCCTTTTCTATGAAGTGACTAATAATTCAAGAACTATATTGATTGGGAGCCCCTGGTGGTCTAGCGGGTAGAGGCGCTGCACTGTCACTGCAGAGACCCGGGTTCGATTCCCAGTCAGGGCCCCTCCCCGGGCAGATGGAGCTCGTTAGCCCGTAAGGCAATCCATCTACGTCCTGAGGACCTCGCTGCCACCGTCCAAGCTCGCTTGGCCCCGGCAGATGAACCTCAGGATTAAAGGGTGGGCTCAGTTCCGCGCACACTGTGTCTCACCTAAAAAATCCAATGCGCAGGCTGGAAGGTGTAAAGACCTTC
>NW_020955305.1:1186380-1189402 GCF_003031625.1 Empidonax traillii
AGATGGAGCTCGTTAGCCCGTAAGGCAATCCATCTACGTCCTGAGGACCTCGCTGCCACCGTCCAAGCTCGCTTGGCCCCGGCAGATGAACCTCAGGATTAAAGGGTGGGCTCAGTTCCGCGCACACTGTGTCTCACCTAAAAAATCCAATGCGCAGGCTGGAAGGTGTAAAGACCTTCCCCGGTTCTTGGTTCGTGAAGAGACTGGCCATTACATTATATTGATTTTAAGAACTACATTCTTTAAATTAGAAAGGAGACTTGTCATGCCGTTACAGAGGGGGAAAAAAATCATAACATTTCCATTATAAAGTTTGATCTTGCATTACCTGAAACTGTTTACATATTATAAGGGAATTTGGAAAATCAATGTATTAAAAGCTACCAAAATGTGAACAGGACCCACTTTTCTGTGCAGGCTGGTTTAAAAAAAAAATATATATATAGATATGTAATTTTATAAAGCTTTTGCCCACCTAAGGAACATCATTAAACAGGCCATATAAAGCCATAACTTACAAAGCTAGTGGTATACAAAAACGCCAGTGGATAATTTATAGATGGAGCTGGCCTGAATTTTATGGTTAATATTTGGAAAAGTAGCAACATAATAAGGTGTTGTCATCGTAAAAATCTGAAATCAGAGAAAAGTGAGTTTAAAAACACCATTAGTTTCTTAATTTTTCCCTAAATCTAATTTCCTATTAAATTACAAAAGTACAATTACTTTTGAAAGACTTCCCACTGTCCTCTCATTAATGAAATACTTACAAAAAGTTAATCTCCTAATCAAGCAATTAGAGAATCCCCAAAGAGAACCAGGAAGCAACACATCTTGCACAGGGCACAGAATGTGAACTTTTGAGTTTAGATCTTTTATACCCTGCTCTGACCTGCCACGTGCAGTGTTCTGTCCCCAGTAACAGTCTGCCATAGGCCAGGGCTTCCTTGCTGTAGGGGCACTCTCAGCTTCCACTGTTGGGTGTTTTTTTCTGTAGGAAAAGGATGGCAGCTCTTTTTTGTTTTCTGCCAAGTATTGAGGTTCAGAGAAGAAAGAGAAGAAAGAGAAAATAATAACCAAGTTACCTAAGGGGTGGTAACTGGTAGTTGCTGTAGTGCCAAATTGTCGCGGTTGGATCATTCTGTTATTGTGGGCTTTGTCAGGTGGATAACTGTATTTTAAAGTTATTTTAACAGTACACCAACTTGAATTTATTATCACATGTAATTTTAATGTTCATTATTTCTATTAACATAGTGATAACAACACTACTGAAATTTCAGTAATAGTGATATACTTTACAATTTATAGACTTTTGAAATCTTTGGTTTGATTCCGGTTCTTTGGTCCTGTAGACAGTGTGACTGGTGACAGATTTTTTTAAACAAGCAGTTCCCATTGCCTTCAACAGGAAATATTTGGTATTGGAAGTCTGAAAAACAGTGAGTACATCATCAAAATAATGGTCATATTATCAAACTAAAATAGGTTTGGTTGTTTGGTTTTTTTTAATATATTTATAAATTAATTGGCAAATAATTGTTTCTCTATATGTATTTATTATACTGAGATTACTGTTCTGCCCAGTGAGATCTTATTTCCCAGTAGCTACCTATTCTTCTAATCTCATAATTGAGTGAATTATGCACCATGGACCAGATTCAATAGTTAAATGAATGTTGCCTGGAAGAATTAAACTTTCATGCTCATCAGGTTAAAATGAGTATTGATTCTGTCATTCGGAGATCACAATCAGTGTTTATTTCAAAAAATTGGTTTAATTTTCTGTGAAAAAAGAACGAAGAGTGGGAGAAGAAAAAGAGGTGTCAGTGTTTTAGTCACTCATTAAAAATGTCCTTGTTTCTCAGAATTCTCTTTTACAACACAGAATAGTTGCTGAGGTAACCCATACCTAGTACTAATATTTTGTTTGAGGAGAGAATATAACCTTAATTGTTAAATAGCAAAGTGTCCTCTTCTGCCTTTTTAACTGAAACCTTACAAAGGGAATTTTTACTCATCTAAATTCAGTCAATTTGCTTTAAGTTTATAGTGATGTACTTGAAATGACAATTTGTTTCCCCTCCCTTTCCCCAAATGGTTAGTCCTCACACATCCTAATTTATTCATTCAAATCCTCATGCTTGTGCAGTGGGACTGCACAGATAAACAGAAAGGTGCAAACCAGCTTCAGATTAAATAGCAAATAATTGGAAAAGGCTAAGAACATGATAATGCTATCTTCTTGGCAATTAGGTATCTCAAATGTATGAATGTTTATAAAATGAAAAAATATTTTCTCCAAATACTAGACTGACTCTTCCTTCAGCGAAGCAGAGCAGTCATCACAGTCGCTTTACCCAGATTGCTTAACATTGCTTTGCAAATGTAGGTGATGCAGAACATCTCAATTACATTTAATTTTTGGTACTGAGAACCTTCAGAATGGCTTTCTATTCTCATTTAAACAAACAGATCATCTCATGGGGCTTCACTGAGTAGGGCAGGTGGAAGAAATCCTGCCAGAATTAGCCACACCGATCTTTTCAAAGAGTTTTCGTGACCAGTGTTGCTTTGCAAAGTTACTTGACTCCTCCCTCCCCATCACCCACCTTCCCACCTCCTTTCTTTTTTGCCCTCTTCTGTAGCATTTTGCAGTGTCTATCTCTCATGCCCAGAAAGAAATATATCAAGATATATAGTCAGTGAGCAATGCTTGTAAATAATACCTTTTTAATATCATCTTAATTTGGCTTCTTATTTGGCTTATTCAGGAGACAGTGCTTTATTAAGCATTTAGATTAGCATCTTCAGTCATATTGCTGTGAAGTAGACTTTGTGTCTCGATCAAAGGATAAATTGCGGTTAGCCACTATCTTTCAGTGTAGCAGGCTAGGGCAGCAAATCATTTGTTTTCATTCTGTTGAAACCCGTGTTACACAATGTCTGCAGTTCACAGAAAAATCATATTTCTTATGGGCTGGAAAATTCAGGTGGAACCAATGCCTTACACTTTGACTTT
>NW_020955305.1:1189504-1197499 GCF_003031625.1 Empidonax traillii
TCGATCAAAGGATAAATTGCGGTTAGCCACTATCTTTCAGTGTAGCAGGCTAGGGCAGCAAATCATTTGTTTTCATTCTGTTGAAACCCGTGTTACACAATGTCTGCAGTTCACAGAAAAATCATATTTCTTATGGGCTGGAAAATTCAGGTGGAACCAATGCCTTACACTTTGACTTTTAATTTAAACTGATAATAAACCCCACATCTAACCACTTCCTAGACTGCAGTGAATAGCAGCCTATGAAACCACAATTAATTAAAATTTAGAAAACCACAGTTTTTGATGTCTTGTGTTCTGTAATTAGTTCCATATATTCTACATTAAATCATCAGAAACACCCAGTATTGCTAAATCAGTGAATGGGAAAATTAGAGACTGAGGGATATTTTAAATACATATACAAGCAGGAAAGTATTGTTCAGAGTGTAAATATTAATTTTTCAAATGGATCTTAAAAAGTCTTTTATAAAAAAAGGGTACATGTGAGGAATAGAATGAGGAGTGCCTCTGTAGAAGGCTTTACAACTTTTTTTGAATTATGCTTTTGGAAAACAAAATTTAAAAAAAACATTCAATTTTTAAAAATAACAGTAAGGTATAGCAGTAGTTTGTAAATGGGTTAAGATTAGCACGGTGTTATTGTGTGGCACTTCCTTTCTTCTAGAGGTGAGTTATTTTGGCATTTTAGCTTTACATCACGGTGAATATGCAAGAACAGAGAAGAAATGTGGAAGGAGATGAAGGTCTGTGCCACGTGAGGGAGATAATTTTAAGTCAATGTGACTGCTAGTAGTTCTGGTGGCAGGATTGGGGCCATAATTAATGCCCAAAGAGACTTGTTTAAAATGTTGCAAAAAAGATTACTGGCCTGGTTGAGAACATAGTCAACATAATTTTCTATAATTCCTGTTATGAAAAGTACCACACTTAATCACAGTATGTTAGCAAGGCCAAATTAATGTAATTAAATATATAGGTAATAATACTTCATCTAGTCGATCATCAGATTAATTAGAGATAATTTGGCCGCATCTGTGGACAGTGGCAGTGTTATGACTGAAGTTTTCAGGCTTAATGGAAGTGAACTGATTTACTAGTAGTCCTCAGGAGAATGCTCTACAACATACTGGATTTGTTAATACTATGGGTTTATTACTTGGCAGATATCATCTTTTCTTCTTTTCTTCTTTTCTTCTTTTTCTTTTTACATGTTTCAAGAAAAGGACTGAGGAGTTACATGTACAAAGGAAAACATATTTATTCATTATAGTAAAAGTAATGATTGTGTTTCAAAATTTTACTTTTAATAACACCAAGAATCAGGCTGAGGCAGTTGTGCCTTAAAATTCAACCTATTTTGTTTTAATAGATTTGTTCATGCTGTAAGCAGCACATAATTTCATGGGAGACTATTAGAAATAGAACAAAGTGCTCTGCTTTGAAAACATCTTTGAAGGATCAATTTTAAATAGCTTTGAAAAAGTTGAGCATGGCAGAAATGCATCTACTTTTATAGCTGATACTAAAACCATCTTTTCAAATGGCTTGTATTACATACTATTTTGAGGTTTCAAAGAAATTGTAAATGATACTGCCAAAGGAACTTCTGCTGCTCCCAAGGAACCAACTTTTATTAAAAAACCATGACTTCCTAATTTTCTCCAAGAGAAAGTAACTCAATTAAAGTCCAAAGTTGGAATAGTTTCATTCATTTTCCTATTCTCATTTGAGCTAAGGGGTTGACATGCAGCAAAATAACCAAAACATAATTTTATGCCAAATATTCTATATTTAGGTATACTGGCATGCAGTTATTGATTTTTATTACACCATTAGTATAATAAGTCCAAAGGGTTAAAATGGACAAATAATCACTGAGAAAAAAGTGCTGTTTATGTATTCAGAAGAGCTTGTGGCACAGTTAGTTAGTAGTGCAGATTTTAAAATTATTTAAAATTAATTTGTTTCTAGAATTCATTATTTCCCTCAGCTTAATTTACAAAAGCATCAGGGTTACCAGATAGATGTTTTGTAATGCAATCACAGAAATGCAAGGCTGGAAGTGAACTCAGTGGGATCTTTTCTGAACTGTTGTCCTGCACTGAGCAGGGAGTAGATAGACTAAACTCATTCTTGCTAGATACTTGTTCTGTTCCTGAAGTTTAGGGATGGAGATTTCAGAGATTTCCCTGGTCATCTGTTGCACTGTTTTACATGGTATGAAATTTTTTTCTAATACGTAACAAAAATAATCTTTCTTGTCGTTGATGGACTAGGGAACAGCTGATCATCTGATGCAATTTTACTTGTTTATTATCTCCTGTCAGCCTGGTCTTGTCGAGATGAAAGTTGTATCACTCAATCTTTTATCATAATTCATGCTTTTGTTTTCTTCTTCTTCTTTCATGTGAATATTCTGTGTCTCTTTGCCTGAATCTGAACACCATATTTCAGCTAAGACCCCTCTGGCAGCTCAGTAGTCTGGTTTTATGATATTGTTCTGAATATATCTGAATGAGATTTGCCTTTTTCGTAATAGGATCACATTGTCTGTTATTCAGGTTTTGGTCCCCTCTAACAATATTTATTCTGCTTCAGACTCTGTACTTACGATTTTGTATTTATGCTTCTAATGTTTTACTCCTAAATGCAAGGGGGTTTAAAATGGGGGTTTTTTCCTAATTTTCTCTTGTTAAGCATACTTTACCAATTAATTTTGCCTTTTACTTTTTTGTAATCACATATACAATACCTGTGTGCATAATATGTATCAAAGTATAATGAGGTAACGTAGAATTAAGAGATATAGATAGTGGAAGATAGGTAGAAGAGATAGAGCTGAACGCTAAGTGTGTGTTAGAACAACATTATGGTTAGCAGTATAGGGCTATAAGAACTAGCTCACAAATTTTTAATCTGGAATGTTCAAAAGGCATGAGAATCTTTATGTGGGCAGTGTACCCATAGTGCCAAGCAGGTTTTTCGGCTTTTGATGTGTATGCTACGTGTAGAACAAATTTCCTTGTGACAAGCACACAATACGAACTATTTTTCTTCACAAATCTTAAAATGTGATACATTTCTAATGTGTTTAGTTAGACTAAGAATCGATACATGAGGACAGAGATGAGGTTCCTTCCCTGTAAAGCAGTGCTTTGTTCAAGGACTTTTTGCCTTCAAGGCAGGACAAGCTCTGATTTGCAGTGTCTGCTGTACAGGAATGTTGGGTGTGTTCCTTTTATTGTGATATGAATGAACAGAAACCTGTTGTGGAATGCAATTTAACATGTATACTGAAAGATCAAATTAAAGTTGCATGCAATGTAGAAGTAATTTTCATTGTCCTTGACAAATACACTTTCCAGTTGTAATAAACAGTCATTTCTAGTGTTCAATGTTTGATGAACTTCCTATGAATGTACTGAGGTTAGTAAGCATTTTCTGAAGAACAGTTACCCATTTCCAAAAGGGGAAGTTCCTAGAGGAAACTTAAAGGAGAGATCATTCCCTGACTCCGAACACTTGTCATTGCTTAATTTGATTGAGCTTTTATAGGAATTTTGAGTAAAATGAATAATTTCAAAAAATGTCTGCGGACATGATGTCCTTCAGTTAGGGCTGGCTGCATTCCCTGTTGTAGAACAATGTACACAAACTTTTTTCTATTCAGAACAGCTGCACTATTGTTGACTGTTTATTCCTTGTCAACTGCTGCCTGACATGTAAGAACTAGAGCTTTGTATACAGAAAATTAAAAAAAAAAACAAACCCTTCTGTAAATCATAAATGTAACAGATTTGAGTGTTTTCTGATTGAATTTTAGGTGTGTCTATAAATGTAGTGATTAATAATCACAGTAACTCCATTTGCAATAAGATCTGAGCAAACTAAAAAAAAAAAAAATTGAACTAGTCTACACGCCCACTGCAATCTAATTTTGGAATCTCTTTTTGCATTGACTCATTTGTGCACTGAGGCTCTTAATTTACTGCTAGTTCAACTATATGTTAATCCTCCTCTTAGATGATAATTTTACATTTTAAGCATAAATTCAGGTGGTTTTGTTCTCCTGATTTGAGTAAAAGCTATTCCACATTTCAGCCTACAAGAGGTACGTATACTGGACTTGCACAGCATCAAAGTTTCAGGGAAAGAAGCTAAGCTGCACTGGGATTCTTATGGTTCTCCTGTTCTGGTAAAGTTCAGCTAGGTCTTGGAGATAGGGTCTTCTTATGACTTTTAAATATGACTTTTGATCTGAACTGTTAAAAAATTATTAGGATATCATTATAAATATCAAGAAGAGAGAATCTCTTTCTTTCTCTTAGTATTTAATATATAAATATTTTTAAAATTTCTCTTCTAGAAGGGAATTGCAGGAGTAACACAACATTCATCAAAATAGGAAACCCTAGAAAACTGCATATAAGTTATACTTACAAAATGAAGTAAGGGGCTTATTTGTACCAGCATTTGAGAAAACACTTCTTACTCAGCTGTTAACTCTTATATGCATTCAGTCATGAAATATCCTACCGCATACACACAATTCAAGCACAAAACAAAAAACAAGCTATCACAAGACCTTATGTTTGAAACATAAAGAGTTAATTGAGGATATATTCAGAAAGCCAAAAAGCAATGAAATATTGAAGTAGTTTTAGAAGGGTCTCTGTAGGATTCAACTTCAGCTCCTCAGCGAAAGCAGTAAGATGAGAAAACATCACATTTATTAGAAAATACAGCAAGTAATCAATATAGAGTTCTGCCCTGGAAATGGTACAAGACTGCAGATGACCTTTTAGTAATAAGATAGATAAGGCAGAAAATAAACTTAAAATGTCCTTAAATATGATGGTGAGTAGTTAACAAGGAAGAATTGAAAGGAAGGCACTAAGAGAGGGAGGACAGAGCTACTACTTAGGAAAATACTTTGTCTTTTAAAAACTTAACCTTCAGGAATCAGCAGTAGTCCCATGTGAAGTGAATAGTTAACTACCTGTCATAAACAGAGGTTCTTCAAGGCAGAAGATGCTGCCGACATCCTCTACAAGTGATTCAACCTAACTTATAGCAAACTCTTACAGAAGATGCACATTCCCTCACATGTTCCATGTGTTGCAATGATTCATTGCTACTGCTATTTTTTTAGGAAAGTTCTGCAAATACAAAAACCAAAATGCTACCAGACATGGAGGTTATTATTACTGTTTTAGCACCATACTGCAAGCATAAGACACATTCAAGCACTTTCACCAAAGAAAGAATTTATGAGATTGTGCTGAGAAAAACTGTATTTCAGTAATTTATGTTGGGACTGCATTTTGGCTGTACACAGTCTACTTTAAGTCATTTTCAGCAGACGTTTTGTCTGTATAAACACACAAACATACATTTCATACTCTTTAAAATGTGTATATAGAGATTAGTATTGCCCATGGTCTGAATTAGGCTAAATATTTTTATCAAGCATTTAAATTGTACAAGACATACCATTATCTACTGGGTTTTAGCTTTTTAAAATTGCAGTTGTAATCATTTTATATGCACATGTGTGAGGTACATAAACAGCTAGGGTAGGATATAAAAGACAGACTTACTTTTGCTTATGACATATATATATATATAGCTATATAGAGTGGAGAAAACTCACTGTAAATTTTGTTTCAAGTCTCATTTAGAAGAGAAAAATGTATAAACAAGTAGAGAGCACTCACTAAAAATTAAGGTTTTAAAAGAAGTTATGGTTTAAATATTACTCTGCCATAAGTATACTTAATAGGAACCCAAACACAGAGATAAAAACCCTAAAATTAATTTATATATCTATAGTAATTTGAAAACAATTAAAAAGACAAATTATTTGAGGAAGGAACTGTAGATTAAAACTGACATACTGACTCCACTTTGAAACTTCTTGTCTTGAAGATAATCTGTGCCATTGTTCTATACTATTAGACCTGATTCATCACAGGGTAAGCATGTGCTTTTAAATACTCCCTGTTCAACTCAGTGAAGTTGAACTTCATAAAACCATAATTCCAGAATAATAAGGCTGAGCCCTTGTCTGCCGAGTCAAAATGTGTCCAAGTCATGAGAGATCTTGCATTACTTTGAGTCTTCTATCTGGAATCTTGTCATTCACTACTATGTCCAAAAATTCCTAATGCAAGGAAGTATAATTAAAAACCCTTGACAAAGGTAGGAAGGCATGAATATTTGACTTCCGTTGCAACTAGTTACCTGAATCCGCAAGCTTTCTAGATTCTAGGGGTTGCAGGGATTTGTATGCTTCATGGTTTGAGACCTCTGCAGTTACCAGAAGTGCTGGTGACACAGCTTTCAAGGAGAATTGTTTATACAATTCTTCTGTCCTTAATTAACTGAAAGAATAAATCAGTGAATGAAAGTTCTTACCTAGAAGAATACAAGAATCACTGGATCATCCTGTAGAATAACAAATACTTCCAGTGAAGGAGAGACAGGAGAGAGAAATTTATTAATTTTGTAGTGCTTATGAAATACTCACAAAGTGCCACTTTGGTGAGGCTTCCCAGATGCAGTGAAAAAATCAGTAATTTCATGCAACTGCACGCAAGACATAGTTGTCTGTGTGTAAATAGTTCCTAGAAATAGAAACCTCTGCAACTATTGTGGTGAAATGTATTGACAATAAAGTCTTCCATACAATACAGTACTGTGAGCATTAGTTTTCTTCTTTTTGCCTTTAAAATGAATTAGTGTGGATTGTTACTGACCATGGAATATGCTGAGTTGGAAGGAACTCACAAGGATAATTGAGTCCAACTCCTAGCCCTGCACAGGACCATTCCCAAAAGATACAGGTGATCACAGGAGAAAGCAAAATGTATTTTTATACATATGTAAACACAACTATGTATGTGCATCTACATAATTATAGATATTTATGATGAGAACTAACTAATCACTAAAGTATTTTGAAAATGGCTTCCTGAGATTATTGCTATGGATGGCATCTTCTGAGGGTTAATGAATTTGTCTTCCGAAGAGTGTCTCTCACACCTATGCTGTATATTTCTAAAGGTGTCGGTGTGTACAGGCTTCAGGCAAAAAGCTGCAATTTGAGAGAAGAATACTGATGATTAGTGACATCCTGTGCTGTTTCCGTACTGCTAAATTCCTTGAGAACATCTCCCAGTTGTTCCCACCACAAATAGAATTCCAGTCCTTCTCTGTGGACTGCACAGAAACTCTGTGACAGGCAAAGACAGAAAGGCAAGAATGCATTCATTTTCCCTTGTGATCTTTGTGATCTTTCTCCTGTTTGTGGTTATGGAGAGTAGAAATTATGCATGGTTTGGAAAGCAATCCTCAAAGTACAGTGATAAAAATATAGATCTAGAGTTCAGAAAGCCATTTCTGGCTTTAAGATGTAAATTGGTTCAAGCCCATGCATGAATGGAAACTCAGCAAATACATCCTCTGTGAGATAAAAGGAAACCCTGTATGCATATGAAGAGAAACTGGACAAGCTTTTGATAAGAGGTTGTAGCACACTATAGGAACAGAAAATTTTGGGAGCCTGTGAAAGGCAGAGAACTGGAGGCTCAGGAAAGAGGGGGATATCGTCCTGCAGTCTGGTTCTCATCTGCAATAGCTGATTAAATTGAGGAGTGTTGGTGCCCCTACCTGAGTGTCATTTGACTGGCGGAAGTTACATCCCTGAAGTGAGGATGATTGAATGATATGTATGTTTAATTCAGTGCCACTGGAACTTATTTTACCAGACCTCCCTACTTAGCAGCCCTATAGTGCTGTGTCCCCCCGGTGGTCCAGGGGAAAATACACTGCACTGTCACTGCAGAGACCCGGGTTCGATTCCCGGTCGGGGCCCCTCCCCGGGCAGATGGAGCTCGTTAGCCCATAAGGCAATCCATCTACGTCCTGAGGACCTCGCTGCCACTGTCCAAGCGTGCTTGGCCCCGGCAGATGAACCTCAGGATTAAAGGG
>NW_020955305.1:1198917-1200468 GCF_003031625.1 Empidonax traillii
GCTGGAAGGATATTTCATTAGAAGAAATATGTTAGTTCTTTCAAAGGTTGGGTTTCATAGGAGAGGAGATTCCTTTGAGGTTTTCTTTGTCAGAGAGTCTCTTCTAGTCTGATTAAACCATACTGATGTTTAATAGTTTCTCTAAAATGTGCTAGCTGATGAATGGGTTGTCAGTCAGAAACGGCTTGACAATGTTTTTTTCAAGACAAGAAATGATAAAAAAATGGAGATTTCTTTTGTGGGGAGGTAATTATTTTAGACATATTATTCACTACTTGTAAGTGTCCTGTCATGCCAAGTATTTGACTCACTTGTTTTTGCTTTTCCAGTCTTAACTCAGTGATTGCCTTTTTAAACATGACATTCCTTACTCCTGGCAGCAGCAACCTAACAATATTATTTCTTGCCTCTCCTTTAACCGGAAGAGGGTAGTGTTAGTTTGTTGACAGTCCTATGCTAAGAAACAGGAGCAAAATAAAGGCTTTTCTTAGGTCGTGATAGTGCTTAAGAGCTGCTCTTTTGTAGATTGTAGGTGAGGGAGATTTTGTTCTGAATCTTTTATCCCTGAAGCAGGTTCAGTTCGAGGAAAGAACAGATGGATAGTGGCAAACAAGAAAGATTATAACATCCAGTCCCACATGCAAATTTATACCTGATATCTGTCTAACATAATTCTGGATTCTTCAGGTAAACTAATAATGAGCATCTAATAAAAGTTGGTTGTATTCTTCTCTTATAGAGCTTGTGAAATCAAGGAGTTGTCTTTATGCTCATTTTGCAGAGTTGATAAGGCTGTGATACAAACCTGTGTGCTGTGAAATGCCTGGTGCCAGAGTGAATCTAAAAATGTGTTTGTGTTAGCAGCTGTTGTGCTTTTGGTTGCAATGTCTTAGCTGTTGGAGCTCTGTGCTGTGAATAAGATTGTTGTCCTTTTTCAGAAAGATTAACTCTAGTTTATGATGCAGTCCTTTAGTCATCCTGGCCTGGCAAAGAGAGGCTACTTCCAGATGCTTTACAATATGAAGCTTTGGCCTAAATACTATGTTCAGGGTAACACTGGATATACATGTCAGAACAAGAAATTAATCACAAATCTTCGAGTTAAGCTACATACTAAATAATATTTTAAGTTTGAACTTTAGCTAGACAATTTTAAATTAGTTGTTGAAGTTTTTGTTCAGATTTGCTGCTTCAGTGAGGGTCACATTCTTATTCAATTTATAATAGTGTCCTAGCCTTTTCCCTTTGAGAGAGGGGTTAGGTGGATTTATTTAATAGTAACTTTGATTCCTTTAATTTTTTAATAAAACCAACTAACATTGTGAGCACCATAAAATGTATTTTAATCCCTGAATTTTTTCTGGGGTGCTGTTGTTATTTGTGACGTTTTGGGCTGGATAGTCTAGTGATGTTAGTTTTTATATTATTTCCATCTGTTTTTCCATGCCCATATCTTAGACTATTGCCTAAATTTTGTCTATTGGCCTGTCTTCTACATTTGTGGATTTCTATAAGGTATGTGTTTTGATAGAGTGACCTGCATGTAATACA
>NW_020955305.1:1200489-1204336 GCF_003031625.1 Empidonax traillii
TGTTATTTGTGACGTTTTGGGCTGGATAGTCTAGTGATGTTAGTTTTTATATTATTTCCATCTGTTTTTCCATGCCCATATCTTAGACTATTGCCTAAATTTTGTCTATTGGCCTGTCTTCTACATTTGTGGATTTCTATAAGGTATGTGTTTTGATAGAGTGACCTGCATGTAATACAGTAAAAACAGACCTAATAAAAAATTCTGTTTGATCCAACACTAATTGTCATTCTTGGCTGTTCTACAGGCCAGCAGAAGCCCTGTGTTTTCTGCTCTGGTTTTCATTCTGAATCATTTTGACTAACAGTAAAAATGCAACTGTTTGGCTCTATCTTGGTTTTAAACATTTTTATTCTTATTAAAGTAAATTGAAATTGTTTCCTGGGCAGAAAGACAGAAACCACTGAATATTTTTTTACTAGAGGAATCACATTAAAATATAGAACTTGTTGATCTATTTGTCAAATCTATCTTGACAGAAGTTGTTCATGCTCAGGGGAAAAAAATAAAAAAGGTGATCTCAAGCCTAAAACATTGGTATTAATTCAGAATGTGCTTCTGTGACAGAAAAAGTGTTTACTATCAATTAGTATTTATTGTAGAAGAGCTTGAAGAACATCACTACCTGAAAAATGGTCTCCGTCAGGAAAGATATTTTGGATAACTGCTATATTTGGAAAACAGAAGTGTCTGCTGTCTTGGATTATGTCTCCCCTGTCAGATAAAGAAATATCTGTTGTATCAAAGGCTGATTATTCGCTAGCTGACCTGTTAGGGGAGACATATAGTTCCATGAAGGTGATGCCAGCTATAGAATAGATGTACAGTTTACAGATGGCCACTTCATTATAAGATCATCTTCATTGTCTCCATCAGCACTGTGTAGCAAAACAGCTAGAGATTATCAGTGACCCTGCTGTGATGCTTTCACACCACCATTCTGTGGTGAAATCGCTTCTCTGGCACCTGCTGATGTTGGTAGCACTGCACCAGGAGTGGCTTGGAAACATCAGTTTGTGTCAGGCACGCAGGTGGAGGTGGGGGTCTGAGTAGGACTGTCAAGAAAGATGTAGATTAAGTTAAAATAGGAGTGATGGAATTGCTATAAAGTGAATGAAAGCTCCATTTAAGGAGCACTTCAACATTTTGAGGTTGCAGCTATGATGCTACATTTCAGTTACACCAAAGTCACGTGTTTGCTTGTTCTAAAAGGTATGTACCATCAATGAAGTCAAGTTTTAATTTCTTGCATTAGGTCATTTCTCTTGTTTTCTATTCTGAGAGTAAAACTTTGCTATATATGTAAATATTTAATCAGGCACTGGAGTGCACTGCCCAGGGAGGTGCTGGATTCTCTGTCCCTGGAGGTATTTGAGAAGAGACTTAATGTGGCACTTAGTGCCATGGTCTGTGGTGGCAGTGGATCAAGGGTTGGACTTGATGATCTCAGAGGTCTTTTCCAACCCATCTGATTCTATGATTCTTTGATTCTATGATTGCCTATAGAGGACAAAAAACCTGAGAAAGTAGAGTGTAATTATAAATTGTATAAAATTACAATATATGAATAAATAAAAGGAAGGAGTACTGTTTATGCTGCACTGGATGTTCTATCAAAAAAAATTTAAATTATAAAATAATTATTACCTTTTAGCAAGTAAAGCAAATGTAAAGAATAATTGGAATTACTATTTTTATAAAACAATTTATTGAGGTTTCATAAAGGTTATTGTGTCATAACTTACAGTATTTATAGCTTTATGATATCAGCTATCTCTAATATTTGGTACATTTTAACTGTAATTTAGGTTTACAAACATTAAAGATTATTGAGAAAAAACCTCTTTATCTTGAGATTCTAATGACTTTATTCCAAAACATTAATCTTCAAAGTTGTGTAATATTGCTGCTTCAGTTACTTTTTTCTTCATGTTTTTGTTTGTTGTGAGAATTATTAGGAAGTAATGGTAACTCTAGGTGCGTTACCATCGTGCAATGATTCACCATATCTTATTATCATTCAAGCTCAGACAAATGTCTACTGAATTCAGAGTACCATAAATTGATGTGTTACTTGCTTTATATGTATTGCTTGGTGTGCATGTTGTAAGGTGTGAATATGGAAACAGATTCTAGACCAATGCATTTTTATCTGAGATCCAACAGGTTTCAATCCCAGTAGAAGTGCGACATTGAAGTAAATTTCTTCAGCTGGAAACAAAGCAGAAGATTTTTTTTTTTTTTTAACTTCAGGTGCTAGTTCTACAATGTGATTCTACCACTGATATTGCTTTTCACCTTAGGAAAACCCTACACCTTCAAACCAGGAAATGTAACTGTTGCAAATACATCATTGGGCAGAAAAACAGGAAGAAGAATTTTGGAATGTTTGTTTTTTTAACCATCTGAATTACAGTGTTACAGCACTGTTTTGAAGCTTGCTGAGCAGCATATTTTGCTAAGAGCAACTATTTAAATTATAGACCAGAATCTGTTGCTTTATTATCATAACCTAATAGATGGATCAGCATGTTACTATTTGTAATGTGGGCAAGGGATGGAAGAGGAAAAGAAATATTTTAATGTTTTGAAACCCATATTTATCTGGAATGGGAAACAAATTCTTCACTAACTCCATTGGAAATGATGAGCAAGATGAAAATATGGTGAAGTTAATAAGAGCAGCACACTAGACCTATGTTTTGTTTTATTTTTGCAAGACTCCTAGTTAAAAAGCAGCACAAATCATTCTAGTGATTGCATTTCTTGAAGTTAGAGAGAGGAAAAACCTTGAAGCAAAAAATAGGAAGGCCATGATGGTTATTTCCATTTGCTGCTCTTTCAGCCACACTTTTAGCTGAAACCAAAAATGCATACATATTAGAACTGAGATGACAAAAGAGAAAATATTAAATTTCTCATAAATTTCCCTGATCATTTTGAAAAGGTAAATGACTACCATTGATCTGACATTATAGATGGAAAAAAATACAGTATATATACACTTCACATTACAGTTCTGAGAGTGCCATTTTGACACTAAGTGGTATGATAATTTCTAAATAGATAGATAGATAGATAGATAGATAGATAGATAGATAGATAGATGTAAAACCACGTATTCTTGTCCTTCCCATCCCCTAAATCAGCAGTATGTTGAAATTTTTCTTCATCTTTCTTACATGATCCAGGTGAATTGCTCTAGTGTAGTAGTGCAGACATAATGTCTGTAATGATGTCTGGGTGTATAAAAGCCTAAAGGAATTTACAGTGCTGCAGAAGCAGCTTCCTACTTAGGCTTCCCTTCCTGCCTTTTTTTATTCTTTTAAAAAGCCAAATCTATGCATAATTTTGAAGTGGATTGTAAAGTGAGCCAAAACAAAGGCCTCACTTTGCCTGAATTTTCTGTGACTAAGTACCCCGGATCCAGTGAGTTTGTCAGAGAGATTTGTGCTGGGAAAGGGGATGAATTATTCTACAAGCAGCTGGCGGATGTCTCAAAATCGTCAGCCCTTGTCCTTGTGGGTGACTTTAACCTGCCGGATATCTGCTGGGAGCTCAATACTGCAGAGAAGAGGCAGTGTAAGAGGTTCCTGGAGTGTATAGAGGACAATTTCCTTCATCAACTGGTAAATGAACCTACCAGGGGTAAGGCCCTGCTAGACCTGCTGTTTACAAACAGAGAGGGGCTGGTGGGAGATGTAGTGGTTGAAGGCCGCCTGGGAAATAGTGACCACGAAATAATAGAATTTTCAATACTCAGAGATTCAAGGCGAGCCAACAATAAAACCTCTACGCTGGACTTCCGGAGGGCAGATTTTGACCTATTCAGAAGTCTAGTCCAGAG
>NW_020955305.1:1205981-1207824 GCF_003031625.1 Empidonax traillii
ACACTGTCTCCCATAATATACTCCTGGAAAAGCTGGCAGCCCATGGCTTGGACAGGGGCACTCTGTGCTGGGTCAGGAACTGGCTGGAGGGCCGGGCCCAGAGAGTGCTGGTGAACGGGGCTGCATCCAGCTGGCGGCCGGTCACCAGTGGTGTTCCTCAGGGATCAGTGCTGGGACCAGTCCTGTTTACCATCTTTATCGATGATTTAGATGAGGGGATTGAGTCCCTCATCAGCAAATTTGCAGATGACACCAAGTTGGGAGGGAGTGTTGACCTGCCGGAAGGTAGGAGGGCTCTGCAGAGGGATCTGGATAGACTGGAGAGATGGGCTGACTCCAATGGGATGAAGTTCAACAAGGCCAAGTGCCGGGTCCTGCACTTTGGCCACAACAACCCCCTGCAGCGCTACAGGCTGGGCACAGAGTGGCTGGAGAGCAGCCAGGCAGAAAGGGACTTGGGGGTGCTGATCGACAGGAGGCTGAACATGAGCCAGCAGTGTGCCCAGGTGGCCAAGAAGGCCAATGGCATCCTGGCCTGCATCAAGAACAGTGTGGCCAGCAGGAGCAGGGAAGTGATCCTTCCCCTGTACTCTGCGTTGGTGAGGCCACACCTTGAGTATTGTGTCCAGTTCTGGGCCCCTCAGTTCAGGAAGGATATTGAGGTGCTGGAGCAGGTCCAGAGAAGAGCAATGAGGCTGGTGAAGGGACTTGAGCACAAGTCCTATGAGGAGAGGCTGAGGGAGCTGGGGTTGTTTAGTCTGGAGAAGAGAAGGCTTAGAGGTGACCTCATCACTCTCTTCAACTACCTGAGAGGAGGTTGTAGCCAGGTGGGGATTGGTCTCTTCTCCCAGGCAACCAACAATAGGACAAGGGGACATGGGCTCAAGCTCTGCCAGGGGAGGTTTAGATTAGATGTTAGGAAGAAATTCTTTACAGAGAGGGTAATCAGGCATTGGAACGGCCTACCCAGAGAGGTGGTGGATTCACCATCCCTGGAGGTTTTTAAAAAGAGATTG
Source organism: Empidonax traillii (assembly GCF_003031625.1). Classification (NCBI taxonomy): domain Eukaryota; kingdom Metazoa; phylum Chordata; class Aves; order Passeriformes; family Tyrannidae; genus Empidonax; species Empidonax traillii. Next base: position 1,206,998 of record NW_020955305.1, read on the forward strand.
GATGTGACCCTTAGTGCCATGATATAGTAATTGGAGTTGGATCAGGGGTTGGACTTGATGATCTTGGAGGTCTTTTCCAACCCAGTCTATTCTGTGATTCTATGATTCTATAAGTACATAGACTTTTTCAGTACTCAGTCTCTGCATTTAAGTACTTTTGAGTTCATTTGGAACATTTTTTTTTTTGTTATGCCAGATGTTGTTATTACTCTGTTCATTATTGTTTAACCAGACATGTAGTTCTTAGCACTGTATGAAACACAACTGGTGCACTTTTTTCATCTATAGATGAGAACAAGAATATTTGCTGTCTTTGTACTAGAGTTTGTTCATGTTTTATGTTGAAGGACAAGAAGACAAAGATTGTGACCAAGTTTCCGAGGAAAGGCGGAATGTGAAATGTGTCAGATTTCTAGAGGGTTACAGTAATTGCCTGTAGTGGGGCCGCATTTTCAAATCACTCTTTGTTCTCTTTCTTAAGTCCCGTCCGTCATTTAGTGAACGTTTTCAAAGGACAGGTGTAGTGGCATGCTAGCTGCAATGCTAGAAATACTAGAAGTAGAAAAACTGTGTAGAGGAAGTTTGTTTACAATTATTGCTAAAGAATAATAAGGTACTTTCTGACTCTTGTCATTTGTCTTATTAGATAAACTGTACTTTGGAACAAGCTAGCCATTTGTAAACTTTCCCAGCTATGTAATTCCATAAAGTACAGCACTTTGTCAAAGCAGATCCATTAACCCTCTGACTGGTGCTCTTTTGCCTTTGATTGCAGCACCACACAGAAGCACCTAGCCCATCCTTGCTACCCCCATCAGCTTTGCCAT
>NW_020955305.1:1208092-1223914 GCF_003031625.1 Empidonax traillii
AGATAAACTGTACTTTGGAACAAGCTAGCCATTTGTAAACTTTCCCAGCTATGTAATTCCATAAAGTACAGCACTTTGTCAAAGCAGATCCATTAACCCTCTGACTGGTGCTCTTTTGCCTTTGATTGCAGCACCACACAGAAGCACCTAGCCCATCCTTGCTACCCCCATCAGCTTTGCCATTAGATGTATTAAACAATGCCGTTGCTGGATTTAGTACTGTGGAAGACCTTATCCGATATCTCGAACCAGATCGGTGGCAACTGGATTTGGAGGATTTGTACAGGCCAACGTGGCAACTTCTTGGAAAGGCATACATTCATGGGAGGAAATCAAGAGGTAAATTACTCTTCTGTCTGGCCTTGCAGCTTTCTACATGTATAGTTTCTTAATAAAGAAACAGTAATTAAGAGCATTCTTCATCTTGAGTTTTGGTTCCAAGAAAGGAATGTGTTAGAAACACAGCAGGTATCATTGTTATTAGCTGTTCTGACCATTGTATTATTTGAAAAATGACAATGACTATACTCAAAACTTAAAGGAATTTAGTGGGATAAAACAGCAAAGAGGAAAAAAAAAAAAAAAAGAAGCAAACAGGGTAGTTTCCTATAGTGAACCTGGGAGATCTTTATTTCCACAAAATAGCAGGGCATCTTGATGGGGTAACATAATCAAATGTTTTTATGGAGGGCAAAATTTAATTTTTTATTTGAGGTTGGTAATTTCTTACTGTATTGTGAGAATGAGTGGTTTATTTCCTTAGAATTTTCCCAGTCTCTACACGAAATGAATTGAGAGCAATTACCTAAATGTCTCTCTTTGGTGATATCTTATGAAATCACTGTCTCCATGTCTGGTTTGTCATGCAGTTGTCAACTTCATCAGATGTAAAGTAGGTTGTGTTTTCAAAACTTGTAGAGCTATTGTTCAGCAAGTCATTTTCTTCCATCTGCCTTTGACATTCATGAATTTCCTACTGCCTATCATCCAGATGCTACCCACTATTTCATGTTTATGGATTCCATGTGGATGGATAGCATGCAGCCAATACCACCTTCCTTGCCCACCATACAGCATGAAAAGGAAAACATATGAGCAAAACTGAATAGACTTCTCTGTTGACAGATGTAGACTAGATTATCATCTGATCAGCAAAAAAAGAGAGGAAGTAAAACATTTCATAACTCAAATTTAAGGTTTTGACAGCTAATTCTTGGATCAGAGCCTAGGGATCAACCTTTGTACCCTACCTGTGTTGCTATAGCTGTGCATACAGCAGCTAAATCAAGAGCCAGAGAGGAGGAAATATCTTTAAAAGCTCTCAGCAATGGACCATGCCTCTCAGATAGTCATTTAACACTTCCTTAATTAAACAGATTCAGTATTTGCCAAATGTATGTCATAAGCATACAATAAGTGGGAGAAAAACAGAACGTAATTTGTGAAACCTTACATAAACTAAAATGCAGGTGTTGGATAACATCTGTATAGACAAAAGCAACTCCTTGCAGGACATATCTTAGAAAGAAGCTATCAGAGTAAATCTTTTAAAGACTTCTAATTAGATGCTAAAATAGATTTTTCCACTGAATAAACATAGCATGGTATTGCCACATTTATCTTAAAGAGACCACCCTCAGACTGCATTGTGGAGTCTGTAATGTAATAGCCTGGGTTGAAAAATTTGTCCAGTTGAGATGACATAGTATTAACTATTAGGTTTATTAAACAGATAGGAAAAGTTGGTTTTTTTTCCCCTCCCCCACGTTATTCCCTCAAGTAGCATGTTTGCTGTATTTCAAAAGCTTTTTAAGAAATGCTTGGGAGAAGTGCATGCCCTAAAATTTTTGGGTTTTTTCAAACTCTTTGATTCTATGATTAGATCAGTTTCATTTTTGCAGTGTTTCAATGTAAAAGCTAAATTACTGTCCTGCTTTCATGAACATGTAATTAAAAGTGTATGTTACTTTATGTAGAGAAAAGAAGTGTCCTCTACCCCTACTTAATAATTTGTATGAAAAAGACTATATTTAGACAACGTAAATTCCACAGAACTGCCTCTGATGTTTTCTCTGGATAAAATGCTTCCAAAAACTTCTAGCCAGTAACGAAGACACACCAAGTTCAGAGGCTTTGATGTCTAAATATAATCCTAAATTCTTTTATAATATTAAGCATATTTAAAAATAAAATGTATTTTGCTGTGCAAAAAAATTATCCCATTGCTTCCCACTGAATTCTATGTATAATCATTAGATCATATTCTGAAGCCTGATCAAAAAGGGAAAATAATCACAATCAAACCATAGTCCTTAGCAAATTCTTTTTTCATACAGATACATGATTATTATTTATTTTTTTTACTTCTTGTTTGGAATTTTGTAACAACTCCTGTTATAGAAGCCAGTAAAAAACTTAACACTTCCAGGAACATCTCCAACATGCTTAGGAATGAAAACCATCCTGCTGCTATCTGTGCTCACGCACAAGTGCCCCAACCAGAATTTAATTTGTTTCCTTGACTTTGAGAGTAGCATCCAGCTGGAAAAATGTTTTGGGAAAGAAGTTTCCTGAGGGGCTCAATACATGTCCCAGAAAATGCCAGACAATTGCACTGCCAATTGCAGAACACAGTTAATTTCAGGCTGATATGAACATGAATTAGTTCATTTGTATGGGCCAGTGAAGGCATACTTTTGAAATACACTTTACTGTAGGCCTACCTGTATCTACATTATTTTCCTCCTTTTTTTTTCCTTCTCCCTTTATTTTTAGTTTAGGGTTTCTCATTTATATGCTACTGTGGAGCCTTCCATTCCTCCTGAGCTAGTGCTAGACAAAGGAACCCTGACTGTTGTGTCAGACATGATACATGAGTGGAAGCCAAGTTGAAGGAGTGTTTAAATGTTCACATTATAACAGGTACTGTAACTCAGTGCACTTGGGAAATCCACATAACCTTTTATTGTGGTTAAGTAAACACTTTTAAGGGAATATATACATTCTCTCATCTAGCTTCATGCCCACAGTGTGTTAAAATAAATTTTGAACAGACAGCTACTCTTTGAAAAAATAACAGCTTCATTCACACACTTCAAAGAAGTGATTATATAAGCACTAGATAAATTTGCCACAGACCTTTTAATGAAATTGAATTACATAAGGTAGGGCAAGGGTTCGTTGTGAGGTATCATAGCAATATACCTTAGTACATTTTAAAGCATGAAAATCAAACATGACATTTGTTCATCTTTGCTGAAGCCTGTTGTAACAGTATGGCACACTGAAATATATCTGCTAAGAACTGCACAGAACCCTTTTAAAATTCATGTCTGCGTGTCTGAGGGGTTCAGTTCAAATTCGTTCCAGTTTTGTGACATAATGTGTAGCACACTGCTTATTTTAGTGCATTGCCCTTTTCTCTGTGGTATAACTACAGCTAGCACTGGGAAATTGGTGCATTCCACTGGGGACTGCCAGAAGGCAGGAGAAGTACACAACCACGCAGGCATCTCTCTCCCACTGGTTGGTGGGCTTGCTGGAAGACATGTCAGTGCCCAGCTTCCCCTTTCAATATCTCATGGTGAAGGGCTGAGCAGCACATAGGCTTAGCTTCTTCAAATTCACTGTTCCCAAGCATATCAGTCTCTGCAGAAACAATCTACCAGTAGAAAGTATTAGTGGAACCAGCACTTCTCACACTGTGCTTTAGGCATTTTATCCTCATTCAGGCAGTTCAGTTATTATATGTTTGAAAATGTAACATAAGAAAGGAGTGCTCCATTCCTGTGTATAGTCCTTGATTAATGGAGGTAGACATGTCCACCCTCTAAATGACTCAGCCTAGAGCTATTAGCTGATCAGAAGAGCTTAAATAATTTCTGATTTCTCACAGTGAATCTCTCCCCCGGAAGTTTTGTCTTGCTTTTCCTCTGCTCCCTTCTCAGCCTTCTCCAAGGAATGCTCTTGCAGTGTGGGAGGCAGGCTGGTGTCCTATCAGTAACTGTATTGGGGTTATTACACACTCCTCCCTTTTAAAAATCAGTTTGTTTATTTAGGAGCCTATGTTAACCTGATAGTGATGGAATGAAGTGCCCCAGCTTGGCACTCACTGTAAGCGCAAGGAGAGAAAAGGCTTTAGCATGTTTAACTGACCTTTCACAATAAATCCTTACTTATGGATGCCAGTGAATGGATATGGTCTGCAGAAGTGTTTGAAGAAACGTGGACTAAAATTCTTTCCCAAAGATCTGCTCCTGGGATAATACCAATGAGCATTTCTACTAACAGCTTCTAAATTCTCTTTATTTCTTATGTGTTTAAATAAAATTAAAAAGTGTTATCTTGCCTTGATAGGCTGAAGTTCTCCTTGATGACCTCTAGAAACTATATAGTAAGTAGGGAGGCAAAAAAAGTATTTCTCTAGAAGGTGATTAAGATCAAAAAACTTGTTTTAGCTTTATTTACATAACTTTTGAGTTATGGATAACAACAAATAGAAATTATTTTTAAAAGTAATATCAATACACTGCAATGTTTTTTCCCTGATTTATTTTTGATTTAGCTCAAAACCAGTTGATTGAAGATTTTTTTCCACTTTGTTCGAGGCTTCTATTTCAGCCATCTGTGTAGCCATGTTATCATAGGTTTTTCTTTTTTTATTTTTCTTTTTTTTTTTTTTTTTTTTTTTTTTTTTTTTTTTTTTTTTTTTTTTTTTTTTTTTTTTTTTTTTTTTTTTTTTTTTTTTTTTTTTTTTTCTTTTACCAGAGAGAGAATCCCTGTGAATTAGACATTACTTCTGTTCCTTTATGGTAGGTTTCGAGAAAAACAGTTCAGAGAAAAGATCTCAGATCATGGTTATTATAGTCTAACTTTTCTGAAATAAATCAATTTACATTGCTTTTCGCTTTTTTTTTCAGTCTTTCTCTTTTTTTTTTTCTTTCAGTTTTAACTGCTTATTTCAAGGCCTGTTATTTCTTGACTGTGCTGCTAAGGGGAACCTAAAGGAGCTTGTCCTGTTTCAGAGCTTTTCATGAGCTTGCTGTTCAACCATTGACACAGTGGAACCAGTTTATAGGGAAACTGGTGCCAAAACTTATCTTTAATTGCACTTTAAGTGCACTTCAAGTTAAATGCTTACAAGGAGGACCTTTTATTTAATACACATCAAGAGAAAATGAAACCTAGAGAAACAACAGAAATTCACATATATGCTGCTATGAAGGAGGAGGAGAAAATGGAGCCTACTGATACCTATATAGATACACAATCTTGTGCACTTATTTATTCTGTGCAGAATTCACTGAGGATGACAACTTCTTGAAGTTCTTAGTCCAAAAGTTCTGCTTAGATATAAATGATTTGATTCTTTCTTATACTTACATTACCCTTGCAAAAAAAGCAATAATTGAAATTTTAGCAAGTTTGAATGCTTTATGCAAATGAATTAAAATGTCTTTGAAATTTTGCAGGATTTTCAATTGCTGTGTATTTGTCCAACCCAAAATGATTATAGAATAGCAACTATTCTATTATAGAATAGCAACTAGAGCTCAGTGTATTAGTATGAACACAGGGAATTCCATTAAGGTTGGTTTTATAAAACATGTGCTGGAACACAGTAGCCAAAGCTTGCTTTGTTTAATTTGAGCCAACTTTGCCAGAGTTATAAAATAATTGGTGAATATGCAGTGGTCATTCCATTTATGGTTTCATGGTGTTCATATAACTGCGGTATTATTCTCTTGGGCTGAACCTGTACCACCTGCACAAAAATGAACCTTCCTCAGGGGTTCTTCGCTGCTGAAGTTGGTTTACTACCAATGAACTTGGACTGTGAATCAGAAAAATACCAGTTTCTTCGTCTTTTTTGCAGTGGTTGATCTCAACCTCCTAAAGGAGGAGGTGCGGCTGTATAGTTGTACTCCCCGCAACTTCTCAGTGTCACTGAGGGAGGAGCTGAAGCGAACTGACACCATCTTCTGGCCATTGTGTCTCCTGGTTAAACGTTGTGGTGGAAACTGTGCCTGTTGTCAGCAGAGCTGCAATGAGTGCCAATGTGTGCCAACAAAAGTCACCAAAAAATACCATGAGGTACGCACATTTTTTATGTTTGCATGTTTGGAAATATCGAAAGCCAGTTAAGGAGTTTGTTTTTACTAAAGGAACGCACCAATATTAATTCTTAAATATTTTTATATTACACTGGTAAATACATTTTTTAAGCATTTTAATTAGGTACTAAATGTAAAAAAAAAAAAAATTAATTAAATTTAGTCTGCTTTTAAAAATACTTTTCTGTGCAACTATTAATTAATTTCTGAAGTATCTGTGTACTGGTGCAGTTCAAATACATCACAACCATACCTTTTGTTCTGCTTTCTCTAGTGGTAAATGCCAGCTTTATGGAGAAATAAATATTTGTCCATTTCCATTGCTATAAATCTATAAGTACAATTATTTATTAGAATTCTCTAATTGGGTAATTCTACTTACTCTTAGCTCTTAAATAAAATTAGGTAGAAATCTGAAACTGAAAGATTCTTCTTTGGTAAAGCAACTTGATTTCATCATGTTCAACAAGATTCAATCAATTTTGTAAAGGGCTTGAGTTAAAAGCAAAAATAGTAATAAGGAGGTGGAATTAATGAAGAATTTTGTTTTAATATGCTTCCTGTCATCCAGTGTGTTTTGAGTGCAATCTAGCTCATAGTCTAGGTGTGTGATGAAGCACTTGCTCTTTTTTTGATGCTTGATTTCTTCCCCTTCAGGTTCTTCAGCTGAAACCAAGGATTGGTGTCCGGGGATTGCATAAATCTTTGACAGATGTACCCTTGGAACACCACGAGGAGTGTGACTGTGTTTGTAAAGGGAATACTGAAGGATAAACATGATTTAATTGTGCTGTTTTCTTTCAAAGCACATTCAATCAATGGCTGATTCTATTATGGGGCTTGTGCATTATCTCCTTCTGTAATCTCAGTTGTTTGCTTTGGGGATCTTCCATCTTCAAGATTTACAGTGATCTCTAAAAAGAGGAGAAGCTAAACTGGGATTATATGTTGTGTGACAGCTCTGTTTGGAGGCCCAGTGAAAGGATGGGAGAAAGGCATCAATGAGGGATTTAAAATATATGTATTGTTGTTGTCCCCACAATTTTCTTGACAATACATGGATTTATAATTTAGGAGTAGAAACAGAGTTAGAAGGCTGACATCATGGAGACTTGATTCTGCTGGCCGTCTCATTTCTACAGCTCCAGTGCACTTGGCCTCTGGTTGAAAACACCTGAAATCTTTCTTTCTGTGTTCAGCTATGCCTACGTACTCTAAATCAAAGCATTCTCTGTTGTATAAACTTGGGCTAAAACAGACTGTCTTGCTCCGAATTATACTTAATTTGTCGAATGCTGGTAGGAAGGACTGGATTTTTTCCATACGCTCTAGTAAAGCTCCTGCCTTTTAGAAGGAAGACTGGACAATAACATGATCTAAGAAGAAAACATTGAAAAGAACATCGCCTGTATTCTTACTACTATGGCTGATGATTTTTGGTTGGTTTGTTTGTTATTTTTTTATTGTGTACATTTTTATACTCTCCTTTTGACAGTATAACTATTTGCTTTTCTAAACTTGTTAAATATATCTATTTTTACCAAAGGTATTTAATATTCTTTTTTTTTTTTATTACAACCTAGATCAACTATTTTTTAGCTTTGTGAGACTTAAAAGCCAGATTTGTACAGCTGGAGGAACAGAGATGTGGTTACAGTGGGAAAGAAGCGTGATCTCATTTCAGTTTGTTTCTACACGGTGAAAAATACAGTTTTTAACCTGGATGTACCGTAAGAATAGAGATGTGTGGATGAAGCTCTAAGCTTGCTCGCTCCATGAGACTAAAAATATGAGGGAGAGACATTACTATAAGCAGTTTCAGAAGCTGACTTTAAAGATTCCCTCTCTCTACACTGGCCTTTGTTCAGGTAGAAAAAAAATGAGCATGGATAGATGCATTCTGGCTTGTTTAACTCTTTAATTTCTTTAAAGTAGAAGAAAAGAAACCGATAAGAAAAGAAACCAGTGGCTTGCAGCCTTTGTGATGCATAATGGTCATGTGAAGGCAGCCTTGTTAAAGTTGAAGTGTGTGGTTTTCCTTTGACAGCTATAGCTGTTTGAGTGCTGTTCACTCACAGGAAGGTAACACTGCAGTACAGTTTGATGAACTATGGTATTGTTCTCCTGTATGTATATTCTTTAACCAATACACTTATCCCACCCTATGCAAAATTGAAAAGGCGACGGTAAAGTATTTTGCTTGTAAAATGCTTTAACATTATACCTAGTTTATTTTTTTGACTATTGGTTTTTCAGATTGTAATGAATCACAAAATAAAGTAATAATGCTAATTTTGGGAGAATAAATGTTTCAGTGTGGTTGCATATTTGTATCTTTTCAATATACAGCTTAATGGGAAAAGCTAAGATGGTGATTTTCTCCTTACCATTTTGAAAGTCAGCTCTGAAAACAGAAGTCTTCTGTTACCAAGACTTCCACTTGCTTTAATAATTCTGCATTAGTGTAAATCCACAAGATGAAAAAGGAATGAATGTGATGCTATTTGTATAAACATTCGAAATATTCAAAATTGTGGGGATGTGAAGCCATCAAATTGAAATAACATCTTCTGTTATTGCTTCCATTGTGAACATGGATTCTGATGAAAATTTGGTTTTATGCAAGTTGGTATAACTTTTTGATACCAGTTCTGGAAAATGCTCTTCTGATTCTGTCCCCACACTCAAACTCCTACTCAATAGGAAAAGTATCTGGTATAAATGTGATATGTAATTATTCAGTCTGAATATTAATCCTGTATCAGAATTCAGAAATATGGTAACACAAGAAACCTAGTTTACTTGAATTTTGAGTATTTGGCCAGAATAAGAGTGTTTTGCAGGGATGTTGGGGATTTTTTTTTTTTTGCATTAATATTGTCCCTTTTTTGTGATTGAAAGAGCATTTGAAGAGGAAGTTGAGATACAAACAGAAATCATAGCCTCTGGCATCATAAATCAGCAGAAGAATCAAAAAACGTAATTCCATTGCAGAAATTTCTGCTGTAAGAAATGCAGGAGGTCACACACTGTCTGTAAACTTGATAGAAGGCAGGGCAAAAGGTGTGGTAAAAACTACCTGAAGATATTAACTGTGAATTGCTAACGAGCAACTAATGGTGCCTTTCTCAGTTACAGATCATGGCAGCTGAACGCCAAGGGTACTGTATGCGTGGGAAAAGACCTACAACAGTGGGTAGTAAGCCTGTGATTTTCTAATGTGGAACAGAAATTGCAAGTGTTTGATTTTACATCTTTGTGGAGAATTTTTTAAAAATTGTTACTGTCTATTTTAAGCCATGAGTTGCTGAATTGCATTAGTGTAAGCATCAGTGTTTGGGAATAAAGAGAGAAATCGCTGTTTCCAATGGGTCTAAACAGTGGAAATAACTGAGTAGAATAAAGTAGCTCCTGTAAACAGACAAAATCCTAATAGCATAGGCTGCATTTTGTAGCTTTTATCGTGTGCCCAATAAATGTCTTCAGTTGAAAGTAATTATTCCCTCCAGAGGAGTAGAGAGGGGAAGCTGACAACTGATTTTGAACCTTATTTTTATGGATTCTGTAGATATTCACGTTTCTGGAACTGTCTTGTCAGCTGTGGCCAACATGGGAATCATGTGGAGAAGCACCAAAACTTCACTCACCAAGGGCGTTAACTGCAAATCTCTTGGCTCTTAAACTCATTTAAGTTTTCTTGCTCTTTGGCTGCCTAGTTGCACAGGCTCACAGCTGCTTTTCAGTAGAAGAGGAGAAAAAAAAGTATGTGGAGGGAAAAGACAGACAGAATCACAAATCTTTGTCATTTAGTAGCTAGTGCATCAGCTAATGCAAGCTCTTACCTGATTTCCTTTCTAACAAAGGATTGTGCTGAAACTCTTAAAAATTTGCAGTTCAGATGCTAGCTGCATAAACAGTCTCATTTTGATTACACTAAACTCTGGAAATAAAAATTGTAAACATTTACTTTCTATTTGACTTTTGAAGATACAGTAATAGTGCTACTGTTCAAAACTCTCTCACAAAACCTGATGCAGAAGCACTGAAGAACCACGATTGCAAGACTTATTCAAACCAAGCACTGAAGCTAAGTAGACCAACTTACTTTTCTGATTTTCTTAGTGATATGATGTTTGAATTACTTTGAGTAAGATTGCTCTTTACATAATTTTTTGCACGGGATGCTTTATCAGACAATTTGCCTTTGAAAGTTGTTTCATGCACCTTTTAAACCCAGAGACAATGGTTTTGTTTGCCAAAATCACAGTGTAAAAATATGTCTTCTTATTTCAGCATAAATTGGACAAACTTTTCAGAGAAGAAAGTTTGCCTAATGCCTCACTGGAATTCCCCTAGCTTATTGAAAGAAAAATAAGTTTTTGGCTCAGTCATGGGAGAAGATTGAGAATGTTTTTTTGCAAGTGTAATAGAACATAAGCTAGATTTCTGTTCTGAATCTTGCTCTATGTCAGTCTTCATTGAACTAGTCTATTTTCATCAAGTGTAGAGTCCCAGCTGAGGCAGCTCTGTTGGGTGCATAAAGTTCATCAGTGTGAATACCCTATATATGGTCCTGTTTGCTGAAAAAAACATCTCTTTCTCAAAACAGAGTCTCCAGGAATTCTGCAGTCTGGAAGGGCTTTCCATATAGCTTATTTGGCAAGCTTCTATTTTGCCTAATGACGTAAAGACAGAAGTGCCAGTTTGACTCAAGCCCATGCTGCCTCCTTCAGATTCTGCTGCACTGAAGACAGATCCAAACCAACTGGGGTCTGGTGTCAGTCCTGTTCAGAGGGAGTGATAAGGCACATCTTGGTAAACCTACTTTTCTTTCGCTGTGCAGCATCCCAGTACATTAATAAGGTTGGCAAGAAAATTTGTTTTGTCTTACTTTGTCCTGCTTCACTTATGTCTGTGGGGTGTGCCTAGGGGTCTCTCACAGTAACTATGTGAAACTCATTAAAGAGAGAAGGCCAGTGGAGGCCATGATGTTTAGAGTTCTTTTTTGAAAACTAGCATCACAGAGTGATCAGAACAATTAGCGACTTTGAGAATCAAAAGACAGTAAAATTAAATTCACTACTTTGTTCAAAAGGCTTCATTTAGAGGCTGACAACTGTCTAAGCTTTGATTTCACTCTTTTTGAGGTTTTCCACAATTTTGAAAGATGGGCTGCTTTTCACCCTCACCAGTAGTTTATTATTTCTGCATCCTTTTGTGACAAATTGAGTGATTTCTCTCAAAACCAGTAAACACAGGACTCTATTTCCTCAGGTTTTGAAAGGCTGAACCCTCTGGTTCTTTCAGCCTTCAGGATGACATCTCTTTTATTGTGACTAATACGCTTTTCAGCAAATAGAATTAGTACCTGTGTACCATATAGCATCTTTATGCTTGCACAGCTAAGCAGACTTTTGGTATACTTGCACAGAGGAGGTGCCAGGCAGGAATTGGCTTTTTGGGGGCCTTTACATAATTTTAAAGTCATAGCAGACTAGCTGAAGAGCGTACAGAATTCAAATTAGCAAAATTCCAGCACTGTTCTCCAGAAAGGATATGCTGCACATGCAAAGCCTCAAAACAAGTCTGTTTACCTGTGACCCACTTAGTTTTCATGTCTCATGCTGAAGGTAAGTTTTGAAAGACCAAGCATATCTGATTTACAGGAAAACTTTTTCATCCAGAGGATTAAGTAACTAGAGCTCTGATTCATTCAGTAAATCATAACAACAATCTTATTTTTTGTTACATTGTATAGTTAAATCTCAGAGCTTAAGCACAAATTTCTGGTATAGTCAGAAACAGTCACCACTTGGTTGGGGGGTACAGTGAGAGGGCATCCTTTCTTGACAGTTTTATGGCATCTGGCTCTTTGAGAAGCAGTCTGTATGTGTTGCTGAGAGATATGATCTGCATGTGGTCCTTGATGACAGAATCACAGAATATTATGGGTTGGAAGGGACCCACAAGGATCATCAAGTCCAGCTCTTAAAAGTGAATGGCTCATACAGGGTTCAAACCCACAGCCTTGGTGTTATTAGCACCATGCACTTACCAACTGCACTAATCTGGTCAGGCTGGCTTTCAACAATAAAATTAGTTATCAAGTATGAAGAATTAGGAATCTGTGAATAAAAAAACAAGTGAAAGGTCTGTGTTGCTTTAGATCAGGTGCTCATCTAGTTCAGTGCTCTTGTCTCTATTCACAGCAATGGTCGATGAAAGCATACGAGTATACTATGCTTTCCAAATTCCATAAATCAGCAGTTTGGGACTTCTTTAGCCAGAGTTTGAATTACAGCCCATAACATCTTCATCAGCAGCTGTAAAACATAGCCCATTTTAATAAATGAACGTGCCTTCTGTATGATGTGATCAGAGAGTCCTGAATTTCAGCATAGGCTCTGCCTCACAGAGAGATGGTTATCATAAGTGTCTTAAGTGTCTTGGTTTCCTTTGCCACATGTGAGCTGAATGGGTTCAAAAGGAGCAGATCAGCTGTTTCACTACCAAAAAGGCAGGGGTATCATGAAGTACAGCTGATCTACACAGGAAAAGCAATGCACTTCTTGCATGCATTATGAAGTGTTTAATAAAAGGGTAGTGTCATACAGACTAATTGCTTGCAGGAAGGATAGGAAAAAAAAAATTACTAATTGTTCTTTTACAAAGCATTGTTAGTATATATGCTTCCTGTACATTTCATTATAGCCAAGGCATTGGTCAGACTGAACAATCTTTTCTCATACATCTGGCATATTCTCTTTTTTTTTTTCCATCAGTTTCAAATAAATTAAAATATTAGCAGTTTTTCAAAGCTGAAGTTTTGACTATTTGTAACAATAATTCAAGAAATATTAAAAGCAGACTTTAAAGCATAGCCATATCTAAGCAGAGATGATGCGTTAAATAAAAGATACAAAATTATGGCCTAAATCACAATGGAATCTGTGGCTGTGAGGAATTCCTTTCAGTCACCTTGGCAATTTTACATTTCCAGTAGTTTAGCAGTGTGGCATATTAATGCCAAAGTAAAGTAGCTTTTTTCCTTCTTGTAAAAATAAGGATTTATTCCATGCATTTCATGAAACTAAAATAGACAGCTACAGTAGATAAGCTAATGAAGTGTGGGCAGGATGAGCTGGCAGTGAGGTGTATTGAAAACTGGAAGAATGGTCAGACCAGAACAAACTCTAGTTGGAGACCAGTGTGTGTGCCCCATGGGTCAATAGAGGGTCCAATCCTGTTCAGTTTCTTCACTAATGAGCTGGATATTGGGGCAGAGTGAGAGCACCCTCAGCAAATTTGTAGATGACACCAAACTAAGAGGAGTTGACTGATACACCAGCGGGTTGCACTGCCAGCCAGAGGGACTTTGTCAGGCTGGGGAAAGGCGCTATAGGAACCTCATAAAGTTCAACAAGTTGAAGTGCTAAGTCTGGCACCTGGAGAGGGACAGCCTTAAGCAACACTACATGCTAGTAGGGGCCACCCAGCTGGACAGCAGCTTTGAGGAAAAGGACCTGAGGGTCCTGATGGACACCAAGTTGAACATGAGCCAGCAATGTGTACTTGTGGCAAAGAAGGCTGATGGTGTCCTGGGCTGCATCAGGAGGAGTGTTGCCAGCAGGTCTAGGGAGGCAAGCCTTTCTCCCTGCTCAGCATTGATGAGGGCACGCCTGGAGTACTGAATCCAGTTCTGGGCTCCCCAGTACAAGACAGACATGCACATACTGGAGAGAGTGTAGCAAAAGTCCACGAAGTAAATTTAGGGACTGGAAAATCTCTTGTATGAAAAAAGGCTGAGTGAGATGGGAATGTTCCTGAACATCAGGAAAGGCTTTCTTACTATGAGGGTGATTAAGCACTGGCAGAGTTTTCACAGAGAGATTTTGGAGTCTCCCTTCTTGTAGATATTCAAAAGCTGTTTGGAAATGTATGTGGCCAACTGGCTGTAGGTGGCCCTGCTTGAGAAGGGGAGTTGAACCAGATGATTTCCAAGGGTCCCTTCCAACCTCAGACATTCTGTGATTAGCACACATAGCAGTTTTAGCAACTTTAAATGTACATCTTAACACTGAGATATTCAAATTGTCATAGAACTAAGAATTAATAAGCACAGAATCAAGTATTTCCTTATGCTAAAAAGAATATACTTAGGCATCAAATTACCTCATAATGTTTACAATCTGATAGATGACAAATTCACAGAATCATAGAATCACCCAGACTGAAAAAGACCTCTGAGACCATAAAGTCCAACCCTTGATCCAACACTGCCATGGTTACTAGACCATGGCACTAAGTGCCACATCCACTCTCATCTTAAAAAGCTCTAGGGATGGTGAATCCACCATTGCCCTGGGCAGCCCATTCCAGTGTCTGATTACTCTCTCTGTAAAAAATTTCTTCCTAATATCCAACCTAAACCACCCCTGGCACAGCTTAAGACCAAAATTCTTCAGTTTCTGCAGGAAAAAGCTTTTAAGTGTTCATATCTGCTTTGTTAATCATTACTTTCAAGTTAAAAGCTGAAGATAAGGATGGGAAATAATAGTATGTTATGTGATAGGAAAAGGTCTATATCTAGGCCAATATCCTGTGTGAAATCACACCTTTATTTTTCAAGTAAGATCAAGTTTCTTGTATAAGTGATAGCCTTTGAACTCTTACCAAATAGCTTATTTAACAGTCCTTCTGTGTTTTAGTTTTGCTTTATGTAGCACTTAAGAGCATAGACATTTTCCTCTCATGCTTGCTACAAGTACTTTTCCCTAACAAAAGGTACCTCATAAGAGCAAACAGAGCTTGTGAGTTGCTAGTCATTTAGGAAATGACATCAGATCAATTTTATGGCACATTGTCCAGGGGCAGTAATGCCAGGAATGGTGCCACACAGGACGATAATAACCATCAGCTCGCAGATAGGCCATTATGTAAATACCCACAGAGTTGGGTACCAGTACCCCTGGGAGTCAATGGTGGAAAGAATGCGCTTCTTCAAAGCAGACTTGTCCTTGCTTCTCTTTGAGAAAATATGTAAAGGCAAATGACATCATCCTAGCCTTTTCCTGGAGGAAAAAAATTAATGAAGAGCTAGCTAAACTACCCCAGTACTTATAAATTCCTTTTGCCCCATGGGAGGGTGAAAAAACAAATAGAGTATTAATTTAAGCAATACTGTAGAGGTGCTTTTTTTAAGGAAAAAAATATGAACAAAATAAAACAAACCCACCCTTGTTTTTTTTCCGTCTTCCCACTCAGCAATCCACTAACAGAAAGGAAATAATTCCACTTACCCATGCTCCAGGTTGCATTTAGATCAGTAAAGGCAGCATTTTCTCCAGTGTGAAAGCAGTAAACAAGATCTTCTGTATAAATAATTTACTCTATAAAGTACCTGAATTAACTTATCACTGCTATACTTACTACAGTCAACCATGTCAAACTATTTTGTGTGGTGGGTTAAAACTTTTGCCTTAAATATGATAGCTTAGTTTTCAACTATTTAAAGCAATCTCAACAGATTTTAGAATTTTGGCTGCACTTGCAGTATCTCTGAAGGTCACTCTGAGTGCTGGCTGCAGTGAAAAATTTCTTTGTGACCTGTGGGACAGTTTTAAACAGTGAGGTCATGAAGCAATCGTATTTAAATGCAAGAGAAGAGGTCAAACACAGATTTATTTTTAAGTTTCAGGAAAATGGCTAG
>NW_020955305.1:1224200-1231168 GCF_003031625.1 Empidonax traillii
TAGAATTTTGGCTGCACTTGCAGTATCTCTGAAGGTCACTCTGAGTGCTGGCTGCAGTGAAAAATTTCTTTGTGACCTGTGGGACAGTTTTAAACAGTGAGGTCATGAAGCAATCGTATTTAAATGCAAGAGAAGAGGTCAAACACAGATTTATTTTTAAGTTTCAGGAAAATGGCTAGAGAAATCATTTTCAGTTGGCAGAAAGGGGTCTCCAACTCCTGAGCTGTTTTTTCTCTTAAGACTTAAATTTCCTTCCCTCTCATAGGAAAATGTGAGAAGTTTAAAATAAGAATCCTATAATCTAATATTTAGCTTTATTCTCTTCCATATATTCTTTTTGGGCACATCATTCTTCATTACAAGCAGTGAATCCAGACTAACTGAACCAATGCATGTTTTCCCTGCCTTCAAGCTGTGCTAATGGGCCCCCAAAATTAGAAACCCTCAGTCTTTTTTGGATGTTCTAGATCAGTGTCAGTGTAGTTAAGCAACAGGACTAGAAAGTGGAGAGGAGCAGTTAGTCTGTGTCAAAAAAAAAAGCTCAGGATGTATATAGATGAAAAATGGAAGACCCAGAGGAACTGGTTACAGACATAAATTTGAGGTAAGCCCTTGGCACCTCTTGAGAGCCAGTCGGCCATAGGGTCTGACTTTACCACTGCCTTTGAAAATCTCCCCTTTGAGCAAAAGGAAAATGAGAGCAGAAACATATCTTTGAAAAGGGACCCAGGCATGGGAAGACTGAAGAAACTAAGCACACAGCAAACTGTGGTGTTTACAAAGGAAGCTGCATGTGTTCGGGAACTGGTGGTGTTCATTGTTTGAGGAGCTCCTAAGGGCTAGGGTGTGCATCTCAATTGCAGGCAAATGAGTTGTGTTTTACACTGCTCTGAGCCTACCTGGCAGTACAGGAGGCTAAAAGCAAGCATGACAGAGACCTCCCTGTTAATGGGCACCTTGACTTCGGCAGGACAAAGGGGTCTCACCTGCACCTCTGTAAAAGTCTTCACAAAGGCCACTGAGGCAGGAGCACTCCTGACTGGCTTTGCAAGGGTATGTCATCAGGGACAGAAAAGATCTAGGCAGGATATGGTCTACTGTGAGAGATATGCCATGTCTTCACACCTGGGTACCAAATATACTGTCTTGGGTGATGTTTTTTCAGATATGTTGTGAGGTATGACTTCTCTCAGATGTTTCCGTAGGAGAAAACTCAGCTCTAACAGTTCTGTCTGGCCATTTGTCAAGTCATAAAAGAAAATGAAGGTTTTACCAGAATATTTTCCTGTCCTTTCCTTCTTTTCATTGAATATTTTACTCTCTTTGCCAGTCTGCCACTAGAAAGGTTTGTCGTTGGTCTGAGCTGCAGTTAGCAGAGGTATGTGCCTCAGCTGCGGTTGTGCCTCGAGCTAGTGCTTTTCATCTCACATCAGCAGTAGCTGCAGGTGCATCCAGAGTTCGTTATAATTCAGTTGATTGCTACTAATTTGTCCTTCAGTAATTTGATCAGTTGTCAAAACCTGATTGTTTTCAAAGGCAGCATAAAGAGAGTGCAGGAGGAAGAACAGGCAATGTAGAAGGTGCCTGTCAACCACTACCTGCTGCTGGCAACTGCAAGCTTGGATAAAGAGGGAAGGAGCTCCTGAGAAGGTGAAATGAAGTGGGGGGTTAGTGGGGCTAAGCTGTGGTGTGCTTCTTGGAGGGGGGGAAATTTCCAAGAGCTGTTAGGACAACTGCTTTTGGAGTTGAATTGCAAAGTTTGTAGCTAGGGATATGAGTGAGTGAGTTTGGACTGTGTGTGAAGTGTGGACTGGAAGACTAAAGCCTGGAAATGCCACTCACTCTGTGAAGTTAGAGGTTGGTTGCTTTTATCTTAAAGAAATGCAGTAGTGGGAGTTACTGCCACCTGAATTCTTCAATATAGTTCATTTTATCATGTCATACAAGCTTTCAACTCTGGGATTATATAGCGGAATTATAGACTAAATTTATAGTTTTATTTTTGGTTGCTGCACCTGGCTTTTGACCAACCAAATTAAAAAGTGAACTTTTATATAATTATAAAAATGTTGTTTTATCCACAGGTCTTATCACTGATACTGTTATGGAGGGAGAGGTAAAGAGGGTTCAGGATATCTATAGGCATAAAGTTTTCACAGCCTCTGAGCAGAAACCTTTTGCCCTGTGCAAGCACATTTACTTTGGAGAAGGTAGCCTATAATTCTTGAAGGCCTGGCCAACATATTGTTTCTTTAGCTTGAAAAGTTATATACTGGCTACCTGAACTGCAGCAAGGAAAAAAATGAACAGCTCTTGCAGGAGATTCAAGCTGTCTGTGGAATGTGCATTTAATAGGTTGAAAGGAGACATGCATTGTGTTTAAATTCAGTGAGCCAAATACTCAACTGTTCCTGTTTCATGTTGTGTTTTGTCTATTGTCTGCAAAGCATAAAGGAAAAAATTGCAAGGTGGAGCAAGGATTTGGAGAGGCTTTCTGCTGTTTGCTGACAAGCCATTCGAGACTATAATGGCAAGAACACGGTTGCACATGGCTGAGGAAGACTTCAAGAGACTGAGCACTTGATTAAAACATACAATATGCATAAAAACTCCAGATCAGACCTGTGATATAAGTTTACTCTGACTTGAGCAACTGACTAATATTTAGCTATAAACAAAAAAAAGTCCAAATATATTGGCTATTTTCTAATTCTTACGGCATTTCTAATTCACCTCCAGCCTCTTTGTATTTAATTCAGCAAAATCCTAAACCTCTACAGCTGGAATGAGCTGCTGCAATTTCAATTCCGGTTTATATGACATGAGTATTTTGAGACTAAAGTCTAGCAAGTGGGAAATTAATTTTTAAAAAAATCTAGCTTGGAAACATCTCTCAGCAATTTTCTCCCACTGTGCAATCAAGAATATCTTTACTTTGAAAGTTTAGTCTTCAGTTTGCTGTGCTAAGTTCCTTGGTGTTCCCTCAGCCTATTGGGCTGGTTTCATTTTTGGTGTAGGTGTAGTATTTTCAGTAATTGGAGGCGTTATGTTTAATTTCTTACTGTTTTAAACTTTTCTTTTCAGTGGACTTCCAGCAAATTTGTTTACCAGAGATACATACTGTGAAGTGTATTTTCCTGAGTTTCCCTCGGGTAAAATAGATTGTTTCATGTGGGAAGAATGGAAAAATAACATGATGCATTCATTCTGCAAGGGATCTTTAAAATTATTTTCATTTGCTGTGGAATATTCTGCTTTTTGCCTAAAATTAGAGAACTTTTTGACATATGCTTCCCCCCCATGCCCCCTTCCCTAACACATTTGTCCTCTCAGGGTTCACTGAAAGAGAGCTTAAGACCATTTTGAAGTATGTTGACTGTCAATTTAAAGACTGTAAATTTAGTTGTATCAGCCTTATGAATATGAATTTATTCACCCAATAGCAAACATAAAAAGATCCTGTTTACTGCTGGGCAGGCACAAAGGTACTTTAGGGAGCCACTGAGGGAAGGGCTGTGTGTTTTGTAGTGCTGCCTGACCCATGGGCTCTTCACCTCTGGAGCATGACACCTCTGAAGTAAAAGAGAAATTTTAGTCCTTTACCATGTGCTCCTTCAGCCAGGGAAAGCTGGGCTGGAGACCCCTCTTGTCCATTTTTAATGCTTTTCCTATCCCTTTTTATTGGCATCTTCCCTCATTAGCAAATACTGAAATCATCTTATTTTTCTTCAATTTTTTTGAAGTGGATGAGGTCCCATCAAACAGTCTGTCAGCTACTCTGCTTTCCACATGGTCTTCTGTGGATCTGCCTGCACAGTCTTTAGAGCAGGAGTGCACTTTTGAAGCAGGAATTCACATAAATACTGAAACATACAGAAGGTGTGCAGCAGATCACATTGTACGCCTGTGTAGTTCCTTCACAAATGTATGCATACAAAGGATGGAAAACTAACAGTGTGAAAATTTTCACAAAGAGATTGTCTTAAGGTTTTTTGTTGTGTTTTTGTTTATTTGTTTTGGGTTTTTTAATGAGCATGAAAAAGGAGAATTGTCCAAATTAATATTGATTTTTGCTTAATGTACTCTCTGCCAAGGCTAGAGTTAGATTATTATGAGCTCCAAGTGATTTTAAAGTCAAATTTTCTTTGACAGAGGCACATTCTAAACTAAAATGTGTGCGTACTTTCTATCTAGTGACGTTCCAGAAACACCTTTAATGAACTGGCAGATTACAGAGTAATGAATTTCCCTTTCAGTTCGCATGGGAAATCTTCTCCCCTTCTTTTGCAGACCAGAAGACTAGACATTTCATGCATTACAATAAAACAGAAATTGAGACTGTGATTCTGAACTACAGATTTTGTGCTTTTATAAGCAAGGACTGTGCTTCCAAGTTTAATATAGTAACACCATCTCCATATCCTCTACCTTCAAGTTGGTAACCTGTCAGACTGGGAATCAGCATTATATTCTTGGCACTGCCACTGATGCCTCATGTAATGCTGAGCAAGTTACTCTCCCTTTCTTCATTTGCCTGATTGGATGTAGGTGATGGTGCCTTCTTTTTACAAGGAACTCTGAATTCTGAATATGGAACACAAAATGTCATTTTAAATACAACCTTTGTTTGTTATGGTTTGTAATAATACCACGTAGATAAACCCATGGGTATACAGAATGAAAAAGAAACAGAACTGCAGAAGTTTTTGGCAGGTAATTGCATTGCCACAGAAGGGGAGGACAGTGATTCACCCCGGTAGCTATTTGATGAAGTGCTGAGATGCGGCATGCAGCATTCGTAATGGTGAATTTCTGCTTTCTTACAGTAACCCAGAAGTGTGGTATTGCTTTGGTTGGGGTTTTTTAGCATGTCTTCATTAGTGCAACTTTTTTCCCAAATCAGCGGGACTAGTGTTGTGCCATTTAAAGGTTACAATGGATTCCGCAATTTGTGGTTTTGTCTGTGTCTGCACTGCTTCAAAGACAATATAGGTCAGCAAAAACTGGGGTTAAAGAATGAATTACCTGAAAAGTCAGAACTTCAGGAATAATTGTTTTTTCAGTGGTTGTGTCTTCCCTAGAGCTGCTTCTTGCCACCTATAGCTTGAAGGTTAATATAGAAATCATTTTACTGTCTATGGATTATTTGGATATGTGAGGGTTAATGGGTTTTTGTTTTTCACAAGCTCAGATGTCTTTCCTCCACTTTATCATGTATTTGATATATTAGAAATCCTTTTTCAATATGTCATTGGAAATCATTTTAATTTCTGGATGAACTTGCTAACGGTATTTACTTGTGTTTTTAAGGAGCATTTCTGAAGTAACCAGGGGATTTTTGCACTTCTTATTCTTTGTTACAGATATGAGAAATGATTCTCTCTCTCCTAAAAATCTTACAGTATTGAAATGAATTTCTGAAGGGCTTTTTCTTCTTTCTCTTTCCTTGTATTGTAAGAAATCACAGTTTATATTCCTTTCAGCATCTACCAATGCCAGAACTTAACAGTAAGAATATAAAATTTGAGGCTGATTATCTAAATTGATATAATTCAAAAAAGGCCTAAAACTATGCAGTTTAAATACAACATGAAATCAGTAATGTGGCTCAAGATTGGCACTAAATTATTGAACATCTCTGGGGTCTAGTGTTAAGGTTTCAAAGTAAAAATGGATACTTCCTTGTTTGTGTATGTGCACTTCTTATTTGTGAGTTCATAGGCTGAACTTTGTTCATTTGTAAAAGCATCCCTGGTTGCACGTGTGTCTATTTCAGCTGTTACCTTTTATATGAAATTAATTTTGTCTTCTTACCATACATACTTGTGTGTCATATATTTTTTTTAATTAATTTGCTATGCCATGATTCCTATTGTGTCAATAGTTTCACGAAAGCAAAAAAAAAAAAACCACAATAAATATTAAAAGAATGACTGACAAAGAGTGCAAATTACAAGGAGAGAAATGTCTGGAACATAGAATTCTTCAGCACTGTATATTTTACACTCAGTGACAACAGAAAAGCTGCTGCCTACCCCCAGTCTAGCTACTTTAATTACCATGGGCTTTATAGCTCTTACAGCACCTGGTTTCTTCTCTCCTTTGAAAATTAGTATTTCTGAAGTAAATCCATAAATTCAGCATGCATTAACTCAAAATTTTTGAACACTGCTTTGTTCCTGTGCAACACCAGATTTGCTGTTGTTGCAATGAAGAGAATGCTTGTCAGGGAGAACAGAGAAAGGATAGTAGATTTGATCTCATTCCATTTGTGCTGTTTAATCTGCTTTTGCAAATGTATGAGGACTGTTTTCTCCTTCATCTCCCCCAAAAATTGTAGAGTCTTATTTTTCAAAATGGGACCAAAAAATAATTTCATAACAGACATGGATTTGGTGGATTAAAAAAAAAAAACAAAAACAAAAACCAAAAAACAAACAAACAAACAAAAAAACCATGCCCAACTTAATTTTCTTCACAGAAAGAATCTTAGTGGTGGTCCATTAAAGTATAAAAGGAAACAAATCAAAAGAAAAACCCAAACCAGTGTTAAATGTTTTAAAATTAAGACACACTTTTGCAAAAAGAAAACAGTTTAGTGATAAAGTAGTAAAATTATTTTCCTGTTTCATCTTTGTTAATCAAGACCTTTGTTCTTTTAAAATCAGTAATATCATTGCAATGCTGTGAGACAATAAGATTTAAACAGTGGGGCATGCATTATTTATAGAGACAAGTTACAAACTCCTAAAACCAAGGTTTTATAATGGAAGTGTTGACACAGGCTTAATTCAGCTGGCATAATAAATTACATTATAGTGTTCATTATAGGAATTTCCAGTCCTTTTATAGACTATGGTGTCTCTGGAAAGCAAATGAAGTAAAGAATAACTTAGACTATCACACAAACTCTTCACAGCTATTATCTCTTAAGAGTGGTATATGTTTTGGAGTGTTACTTTTTTTTT
>NW_020955306.1:0-9809 GCF_003031625.1 Empidonax traillii
TTTGACTCTCTAAACTTGATATCAACCTGTAAGGTAACTTAAGCATTGCCTCTCCTGAACACACTGTTTTATTAGATTTGTACAAGTTTTTTTCATGACATACTTCTAGAGTCTTATAATTTTCTCCAAATATATTTGTACATTTACAGACCAGTTCCCCACAATTACTTATTCATTTCAATCATGTCTAAGCAGGATAAATAAGCTAGGTGGTGTTCTCAGTTCTGCAGCTGATGATATAGTCAAGTGACTCTGTGAATCCGTAGTTTTGATTTACTCATCTTACTTTTACCTACCTTCAGGAAGGAAACGAGAAGTACGAAGCTGATATCAATTGACAACTTATGTCTGTTTCTATGAATCTTATGATTATTCCTGTGATTGTTCCTTTAGTATATCTAAGAAATATTTAATATAAAAATGGGAGAAGACTATATGTCTGGGTATTCAAGGAAAAAGTGCCAGCTGAACACATGCCCTACTCAAGTCTTGTGCAATCCCAAGCATGTCACAAGAAGTGCTTTGCCTCCTAAATCTTCCAAAGAAAAACTACTGTAGCTCAATAACTGTTTTAATTACTTACAATAAATGTTTATCCCAATGGAGGTGCTTCTTAGAAATAAAATACAAGTCTGACTAAAGTAGAGGTAAAATACAGGAAATAATAAGGAACATTTATTCATCTTTTAATTTTTAAATATTCATTGCAAATTTATCTTTTTGGGTATGTAAATACTAATTTTTAGTCATGATTTAAGTGTTGTTTTGTATTTATTCCAAGCTGCTGTCCTTCAATTTGTAACATACTGTGACAATTGAAATTCCTAAAATTATTAGCTCAGAATTGAAATTGTAAAATGAGCTAGAATCACCTTATTAAAGGAAAAATATTCCTATTATGACAAGTATACTATATGTATAGTATAATTGTATATTATACTATACATCAAAGATGTTTTGATTCATTGTGTAAGACTGATCAAAAAACTTTCTAATGATCAAAGCTTTTATTCATCTTACATCATACTGTGGTGTTCTTGGTCGTATTATGTCAGAGTTTCTTCTCTTTTAGCGTGGTTTGTAGAACATCTGTGAGGCAACTTTTGCAGTGTATTATAAAAGATTAATTTGTTCTCTTGTTGTAGTTAGATTTCAGTAGAGAAATGAATTGAGCTGACCTTCAGATTAATGTCTCAATTTCTATAAATATTTATTTGAGGTCCTCCATAAAGGACCCAACATTCAAGATCAATAATTTGTTTCAAAATAAGATGATATAAACACTAAAAAGAAACACACTTTGCAATATAATCATGATACTTATTAAGGTTAACTGGTATTTATTTTTGTTTCAAGGAGTACTAGTATGAGGGCTCTGACAATAAGATGCCTTCTCTTATTGTGACTGTTTTCACATTTTACCTTTTCTCTGTCCTCTTCTATCAATTACACACTTTGATACCACATTCTCATCAAATTTAATAAATGTGTATCTGAGTTTTATAATGACTGCCTTAACTTTTTGATCATATGCACAGTTTTACAACATTTTTCCCCCTGGGGGAATACCCAAATGTCAAGCAAACTAAATGCAAGCTTTAAATACAATCATCAAAAAGAACAAAGTTAAGACACCTGTCAAAAGTGTGCACCCCAGGTGACAACTGCATAATTGCTAAGAACAAAAATCTATTGACAATGAATTATGAAACATTTATAGGAATAAAAGGAAAATAATTATGGTAAACAATGATAGAAGCTAAATTAATACCTTCTCATTTGACTCTTACTTTCAGAAATATACAAATACGGAATTCTACTAGTTAAACTTGGCTTAATAGACTTGGCTCTTATTAAGTGAAAGAAATACAAGAATATAAACTTTTTTTTAAATTAAAGACTAAATAGTATAAATTAAATAACATTAGATGCACTAATTGCCTATATGCTACTAGAAATCTATATATTCAAGTATTTTCACTTTTCTATAGCAACATGAAAATGCCATACTTTGCTGTTCAGTCTCAAAACTTTGGATTTCAGAGAATTATACTTGAAAACTCCATTTTTTTTGAAAGAGTTGTAAAGCCTAAGCAGATCCAAGAACATCTCTCTGGTGATGGTTGACAGAACCCAAGGGAATGGCATGAAGCTGCGTCAGGGATGATTTAATTACACATTAGATATTAGGAGAAGGTGCTTGACCCAGAGGGTGGTTGGGCACAGGAAGAAGCTCCCCAGGGAAGTGGGAAATCACCAAGCTTGACAGAGCTCAAGAAGCCTTTGGACAAGGCTCTAAGTCACATGTTGTGATTCTTGGGGCTGTCCTGTGCAGGGTCAGGAGTTGGACTTTAATGATTGAAGCAGGTCCCTTACAACTCAGGATATTCAATGGTTCTATTATGCTTAAATGTACAATTGCATACAAATCAAAAGATAACTAGTGCGAACTATATTCTCAGAAATTTCCAGAAAAGATGATTTTTTCCTTCAGAATACCATTTGCAGATATCTTTGGAATTCTTGAATGAATCTGTAGAAGTGCATATCAAAAGAAATTCAAATTATTGCTGTGAAGAGAGGCAAACTCAAGTGGAAAAAAAAAAAAAGGCAGGAGAAATTAATTAAGACACTTTTGACAGAATCATAGAATGTCTTGGATTAGAAGAGAACTTCAAGGTCACCTAGTTCCAACTCCCCCCTACCATGGACAGGGACACCTTTCACTAGACTAGGTTGCTCAGAGCTCCATCCAACCTAGCCTTGAACACTGCCAGGGGTGGGGAAACAATTTCTCTGGGCAAGCTGTTCCAGTGCCTCACCACTCTCATGGTAAAGATTATTTCATAGTATCTAATTTAAGCCTATTCTCTTTCAGTTTGAAATCATTCCCCCTTTTTCTGTCACTTCTTGCTCTTGTAAATAGTCTCCATCTTCCTTGTAGGCTCTCTTCAGATAATGGACGGCCATAATTGAGTCACCTTGAAGTCTTCTTTTTCCAAGATGAAGAATTCCAATTCTTTTTGCCTTTCCTCTTGGAAGAGGTGCTCCATCCCTCTAATCATCTTGATGACCGTTCTCTGGACTTGCTCCAACATCTCAATGTCCTTCGTGTGCTGGAGACCCCAGAGCTGGATGCAGTACTCTGGGTGGTCTTTCCAGAGAGGAGTAGAGGGGCAGAATCACCTCCTTTGACCTGCTGGCCACACTGCTTCTGCTCCAGCCCAGGACATGGTTAGCTTTTTGGGCTGTGAGTGCACATTGCCGGCTCATGTCCAGCCTTTCATCCACCAGCACCCCCAAGTCCTTCTTTGCAGGGCTTCTGTCAATCTGTTTGTTCCCCAGCCTGTGTTGATACAGGAATTTCCCTGACTCAGGCACAGCACCTTGCATTTGGTCTTATTAAAATGCATGGGATTTCCTTGTGCTCACCTTCTCCAGCTTGTCCAGGTCCCACTGGATGGCATCCCATCCTTCCGGTGTGTCAACTGCAACACTCAGCTTGGTGTCATCTGCTGAGGGTGCACTCAATACCTTAATATGAGTATTTCAGGGGAAATGGCTTTGGACTTATAAAATTTCTTTCAGATACCTAAGAAGTAAGTGATTCAGAAATGCTGAAATTGAATTTTGAATGATGAATCTAAGGTATTACAAAACGAAAGAGAATAGGCAGAAAGGGCTGATTTGAACATCTGGATCTTTCAGGCCATCTGTGTGCAGTTGTCTTCAGTGACTCATTTATGTGTATGATAAGCATATAAATTCTATTTTTTTACCTCAAAGACACATAACAAAAAAACAAAACAAAAAAAAAAAGGATACCACACATGAATTTTCATACTACCAATTTTTACCCATAAATACCTCTTTCATCCCTCTGCTGCCTTTTAGATCTAGTTGGGGAGCCATTTTCACAGTTTCTGCAGTGCTATTATCTGCTGCTATTAGCTTCATCCAACCAAATCAGTAACATCAGATTCTTTTAAAGGGGCAATGCAGGGCTCAGCAGTGTCACACTGCATGTGTTGACCAAAGTCAGAAATACAGCAATTGGGATTATCTGTATTTTACTATCAGCCAGACAGCAAGTCTTGCCACACAGATGGTGTTTATTAAGTAAAAATTCAGGCTTGTGTGATCCTGCATACCAAATTTATAATCTTGAGCTGAACAGAATTTATTCCAAACAATTTGAGAATCAATGCACTAGATTATAGGCCAAAATTTGACAAATTTGATGTCATATTACAGTGTCTATATTAAAGGCATGAGTCTACCCTTAGTGACTTTTTTTTGGACATCAGAGATGGGGTTCAGTTAACAACAATTTAGCCATCTGAGGTCTAGGTGTCTTAACAAGGCCAAAAATCTGGACTCTCTTTTATCCACTGGAGAGAAAAAGATGTAGTTTATACATTTTTTCAGATCAGTTTCTCCCTGGAGGTGTCTTTCTCTGCTGACTAGAAAGGTATTTTTGAATCATATCCACTAAATGCTGAGATTTATACATCTGAAATGAAAGGAGGTTAATTCCACCACAAGTAAGGAATGGTAAAATATTTTTTGTGAAAGTGTTGGTAAATGGTATTACTTTGAATAATTGTCAAGCTTGTCTATATATAACCTCTGTGTATTGTCCCACTGTCCTTGAAATGCATGGAAAAGTACCTTCCTTCTCAGCTGTTTTTTTATTAAGACTCAGTTTCACTCTGCAGGCATTTAAATTCAGAGAGCTTTTCAACATACTCAAAATTAGTGCATGATTAAGCATTTTCTTGGAATGAGAGCCAACATTTTTCTCTCATCAGGTTGCAAAAGGTTTAAACTCTGGCTGTCTTAATGAAACAAAAGCTGTAGGTATAAGAATACAGCAAATCCATTATGAACACAGCCTTCAATTAGTGCTAGGGATTGAACACAATCTCTGTCATTACCACTGTCACCACTTTCCTTGCCCTCCAAGCTGTAGTAGCTATTCTCATGCTGTAGTCAGGTATGCAAAGCGGGTAGTAGCACTGCAGAGGAGAAAAAGGTTACTTACTGCTTTGTGTGGTTAATTAAAAGAACTGCATTTTCTAAATCTGTAATTATTCTCTCATTTCACCAGTATTATTTTGTATTGTTTATTGTATTTATTACAATACTAACTTTAATGCTTTAAAACTGAGGTCGTAGTTGCTTTCATTTTTTTGCATCTATGAAGTTTGCTTTGAAAGCACAAGAGCCTGAGCTGTCAGCGTGATTAACTGGAAACCCTACTGCCAAAATGGTGGAAGGGAGGTCAGGTCTTATGAAACATAGGCAACTCAGCGTCAGATATTTTCTAACTTCCAAGTGCTTAATGTTTCAACCATGCAAATGGTTTTCTTTGAAAATATTTGGAACAGATGTAAATACAATAATGCATGCTTCTGTGGTCCCCTGGCTGAAGAAATATTTTAAAAAACAAAATACTGAAATTCTATAATTTAAGTTCTTAAATTGTCACCAGAATCTTTACGTCTTCCAGATCACTGAAACTAATGGATTAAACAATATCACACAATTCTATACCATATTCAACTAATTATGTGATAAGAATTAATGATATCCAACACATTCACAAAGCACATGTGTTACTGAGTTTCCTATTATACAGCAAAAAATAAAATCAGACTTAGGAATTGCGGATTTTACTCTTAAAAAAAGCAAAAAAACCAACTTCACTCACAATTTTCCTCCTGCCAGTCTTTTCCAGGCTGATGTTTTTTAACTGTGTTTCCTCTTAATTCTTCTCACCCTCCCCATTCTTCCCATATCAGCAGTTCTAGACCCCTCACTTCATAGAATCATAGAACCACAGAATGGTTTCGTATTGTAAAGGACCTTTAAAGGTCACGTAGTCCAACTCCCTACTTCCATGGTCAGGGACATCTTTCCCTAGATCAGGCTTCTCAAAGCCCCATCCAGCCTGATCTTGAACAATTACAACTTCAAGTTGTTCATCTCAGGATTGTTTAAAAACACTATTTTACAATTCTGAAATAGCACTCTGTCAACCAGACTTTTCTCATATCTTTCAACTTCTTGTTTCTTTTTCCAAAGTCCATACTTTATTTACCTGTCCCTCTTACAGGGAACAGTGAAGCTTTTGCCCAGTAAAAAACCCCACCCTTTGGTTCCTGCATCCTTTAGAGGTTCCTTATCCTATTTATCTTCTATATCCTGCCTTTACTCCTTATCCTAAGATAATGAAACAAATTCATTCAGGTCTTTCTCTCCACAATATCAGCTCCTTGTTTAGAATCCATATGTCTCAAATAGCCTCAGAATCCCTGAATTGAATAAATCTCATTCTCTGGGATTCAAATTGAAATATGTAAATCTTAAGAGGTTGCAGTTGCTGAAGTGTAAAATGTCAGCATTTGATTAGAAGGGATTTTTCAGAGGCATTTAAATTGGCTAAATTTTAGTAGAGTTCCCCAGTACATTAAAAAAGGAAAAAAAAGTCCCTTGTAGTCCTATGGAGATTTTTAAGTTCTAAATTTCAGGTTCAAGCTTTAATACCTATTATATATTTACATACTGTGAGAAAGGCCTTCATTTCCTTGCTAAAAGACCCTTGGGGAAATATGAACTCTCCTACAAGAAAGGTCAGTGCCATGCTCCAGAGAAAAAAAATGGGGGCCTTTCTAAGTTAGACTAGGGAAAATTTCTTCCTCATCCTATATATGGCTCAGCATTTTGACCTTAAATATGAAAATGAAGTGCAGTAACCAGAAAAGCAATACATTTTTTTTTCGTGACTGGCCACAACAACATTCCCTCCTCATCAGTTTACTTATAACCCTGATCAAAATCCTGAAATCCAGAGACTAGAAACTCTTTGCAAAATTATATTTTAAATGCTTTAATCTTAGAAGGGAAAATTATTTCTGCATATAACTACAAAAAATTTTAGAGGATGAGATTAGAGCATTTGTTGCATGATCCAACAAAAGGGATCAAGACTTTTTGTAATCCTACTTCTTAGTTAGCAAAGTTGGTTCTAGTGTTTAAACTCAGATTGTAAATTTGCACTGAATTTTTTTATCTACATTTTTTCATTTTGCTGAAATTATTTTTTCTTCTCTTTCTCACTACTACGACTTTTAGTATTTATTTATCTTTACAATTTAACTGCAAGTCCTTGCACATATCCTGTCTTTTAGGTACTAATGAAAAAGACTTTTAGACAATCATTCCTGATTTTTAGTGCAAAACAAACCAAATCATAGTAAGATTGCTATGATGCAGCCAGATTTGTTCCACATTAATATTTTACCTGATTTTCATGGAAGAATTTGTAAGGATATGTTGTGTTGGCTGTATTTATGTACCACATAAGTATACCAAAACTACATTAGATGTCAAAATATTTGATTATTTTGATATGTTTAGAGAGGTCATAGAGTTTCTAATTTTGAAATTACTCTTTTTAAATTTACAAACTGTTAATCTATTATTTTTTATATGAATCACCTAATTTCCCTCAGTTTACCTATATTTAAATTAAAAATACATTAAAAATATGTTTTTAAATAATACCTAATACTTCATTAATATCTGTAACTGTGGATTAAAATTACTTTTATAACAGTTATAATGCGTATATCTATACATATACATACATTTGGTTTCAACTATATACAAACACAGTGAACTATACCCACTATGAAGTCATAAGCTTCCCAGGCTTCATTATTCATGAGCTCCATTATTTTGAGACAGGTTCTTCACAGAATATCTGAATTGTCTTGTCTATTGTGATGATGGCCTTCAGGTGCTTGTAGACAAGCTACACCTGATGTGGGCACAAAGATCTGACTCTCCAAACTGTGCCTAAAAATGTTCTAAAAAAGCTCTGTCCCCAGATGCAAGAAAAGGACACAAATATTTCTGAATAGTATCCAGAGACACTAAAAAAAAAAACCTTTTTCATTACCGAGCCAGTTCAACTATAAGCCAAGGTTTGCAGAAATGTGCTACCTGGGTAATTTAGTACATCATGGCCATGGTGTTCTTACTTAAGATAAATAAAGCTAAAGCTTCTCAATTAATTACGAGTTTTCATGATTTCACCATCAGACAAATTGATTCAGTTTTACACTCAATTTGATTTTGTGCTGGCCAGCAAATAACTTGGTTGGAAAATAAAGAAAGGTGGTTTGAACAGGGCTTTAATTAATTCTATTGAAAAATACCTCAAATGCAATGTACCCTGAAGAAATACTCCTCCAACTATATTCAATAAAGGTTGTTTATCAAAGTAATTATTTCCTTTAGGGAATTTCTTAGGATTCTCTCTTTAAATATATGAAGGCTCAAAAAAAGCCAGCTTTTACTTCTGTGACCTTGAAGAAACACCTTAATATCAACAATTTAATTCATCAGGAAAAAAACTTGTTCTACTATTAAAAATATTTTATTGCTTTTGTTAATGAATTTTGTAGCAAGTTAACCCTTGGATCTCTGCTAAAAAGCTTCCTGTCTTTATCTACAGTACATTTTTCCAGTTATGGAAATACATTACAAAGGATATAGAGTATAATATATAATATAGACAGTGTAATACTTCATATAAGGGGTTTTTGCATTTTTATAAGTAACAAGAACAATGTTCTTTTAATGCCTAAGACCTGCTGTACCTACAGTTACATGTTATTTTCAAAAAATCATGAAATATTCTGTTAATGTGGAATACTTTTTATTGGCAACATTGAGAATAGCAGTAATGCTATTGTTCAATGGTTTTCTAGACTCAGCGCATTAAATCAGAAATCCCTTGAAGTTTTCAGACACAATGGTTTTAGTAGCTAGTTGGGTGCATTGCAGTGGTTTTGAGTTGATGGTTCCCTTTAAAGACTTACGTAAGTAAGTCTAAACCAAAGAGAAAAGAGCTTCCATGAGTAGCTAAATTGAAAGCTAAAAAAAAAAGAAAGAAAAAAAAAAAAAAAAAAGAAAATCAACCCAAAAAAACTCCACCTTAAGTTTACACACAATATTTTTCAATAAGAAAAATATTGAATATACAAATATACATAAAGACCTTTGGTGTGCACACAAAAAAC
Source organism: Empidonax traillii (assembly GCF_003031625.1). NCBI lineage: Eukaryota > Metazoa > Chordata > Aves > Passeriformes > Tyrannidae > Empidonax > Empidonax traillii. Next base: position 9,093 of record NW_020955306.1, read on the forward strand.
ACTCCACTTTGGGGATGAAGATGGCGTGGATGAGAAATCACAATCATTTTACTCACTTGTAATGCTTCCATTTCATGGTGAAAATTTGTTTCTATCTTATTGAGAAGACTTTGCAATAAACTACTTTCCAAGTCATTTCATGCAAATTATTGTACGTTAGAAAGTGAGACTAAATTTAAGCACATATATTTACATATTTGTCTTAATGACAATAGAGGAAGTTTCAGGTATTCTGTAACTGCTGAGTAGTTTAAATGCAAATATTTTATTAAGTCTGACGAACTTATTTTTTTAATCTTTCCTTCTTTTACTGTTTTTAAGCAAAGACTGTAAAAGCATAAAGAAAAAATCAGTAACACTTAATAACTCTGAATTCTTTGACAATACAGTTTCCCTCTGTTCATTTTCCACTAAGATTTTTTCAGACTCAGCTTCACACATCTTTCTGTAGAAATTAAATCCCTTGTATGTACTAACTTATACTTCTGAGGCTTTATATCTACTTCTCCCTGACACACTTACAAAACAGAACAAGAATTTCCACAGCTAGAACCATGTCTTCTTCTCCAGCCTGCAGTGATATTTTCAATACTGTCTTGTGATTGGTGAGATAACATTTAACATGTTGGTTGTTCAGGTTTTTTCCTCAGGCAAGCAGTAATCCCTGCTTGTTACCCTCAGGTTATATATTTAACTTAAAATGAAAAAGGATTACTA
>NW_020955306.1:10006-14573 GCF_003031625.1 Empidonax traillii
TTCCACAGCTAGAACCATGTCTTCTTCTCCAGCCTGCAGTGATATTTTCAATACTGTCTTGTGATTGGTGAGATAACATTTAACATGTTGGTTGTTCAGGTTTTTTCCTCAGGCAAGCAGTAATCCCTGCTTGTTACCCTCAGGTTATATATTTAACTTAAAATGAAAAAGGATTACTATACTTTTTTTGCCCCTGGAGTTTTCCAGCAGGATAAAATGTTAGCTCCTGGTTTCCATGTTAATTCACAAACATTGAATCTCATGAGCTTTCATCAGAAATTACTCCCTTTCTTTTTAAAAAATTATTTTCATTTTGCTCTAACTAATAATTATCATAATCTCCAGTACTTTTCAAAATATAAAGGAAAATATGATTGTTGTGATTTTGGGGGGAAGAAAACTAAATTATTACTTTAATGTTGATATTTATTATTTTCATGACTACATCTTGAGTAAATAACTCATTGAGACATCCTTAATGCTTCAGGCACTGCTCAGCAATAGCCAAAATACTGTTGTGCTACCATCACCCTCCTAGACCTAAATGTAAAGCACAGCAATGTATGGGCTTCCCTAGGGAAAGTAATGTCCATCCCAGACAGTCTCAGTGAAGTGATCCTGGTTCTCAGTGTCTGGGATATGAGAAATAAGTTGTATGGGAAGACATAATACGTTGAGGGTTTTTTAACACAACGTAACTAGGTTATCTGGGTAACACAACTGCTGAATTGATTACCAGAACTTAATCTGAGAGATTCCCTAAATCGCATGTTGTAGTTGTTTCATTTCAGCTTTGAACATGTGAGCTCAGAGATTGTAAACCAAAAAGGTTGATAATCTGCTAAATATAATATATTCTCCATGCCTACAGGCTTCTTTGACTCTTCCCAATAAACATTCCTCTTTTTTGTTTCAAGTATTCCTATTTTTTTCCTTTTGTTCCAGACTTGATTTCTCATAAACAGTCTCTACATGAATCTGTGATTCTTCACTGACTTATTTCTGCCTTTACATAACAGTTTCTTAGATGACTGAAAAAACTCTCATTAAATCTCCTCAGCCATATTTTGATTATTACATTATTTGGCTGCCTGCTTTCATAGCTCAAAACAATTACAATGTCTCAAACATTAATTACACCTATTTGCTTATTCTCTGCAAGCAAAACTTGTTTGTTATGCATCTCCAATTTTACTTTTGGAGAAATCCATGGGAACTCATTTTTTGATATTTGTGGTTTCAAGATATACCTTTAATTATTGTCAAGCTTACATTCTTGAAATATGGTTATCTGCTAGAACACATTCTGTGTATTTATGATATGAATGAAAAATTAAATAAACACAATTATAATTTATAAGAAAAAACTATCCTTAAAATATGGCCTTAAATTTTCAATATGTAAGACCTGCCTCCTTCCAATAGCTTTTTCCACACCCAGTGAACTCTTCCAGAGGTGATTTGTTCTTGCCCTTCTCAGTTATTGTAGAGCATTTTAACTTCTCTCATGTTACTACCTTTCCATTCACCAGACATTAATCTAAACATTCACTACAGAAAATATCAAATGAAACACTTCTCCTTGAAAGTTATGTCACATTACCTGTCATGTATATATATGGTGGTGTTTATACTACAGACTCCACATACGCTAACTAATAATTCTTTGTGTAGGAAAGATGATATAGTGGTTTTTTAGTCATGTAGTGTGGTCGTTGTTTGTAAATGGGTTTACCTCCATTTAGTTTACAATTCTTGTCCACTTTGAGGAAGGAGAAGCAAGCTGAAAACTCCGAGTATAGTAGCTATGCTTCTTCTAAATTTCTGCTCTGAATAGGCTCTTACATGCCTTTGTTGTTGTATCTTTTCTGTATTATAGTTAACTGCTGTCTGCAAAATTACTAACTCTAAGAGCCAAAGGATTTTTTTTTTTTTCCAATGGGAACTAGGATTAATAAAGACAAACTACAGGACAGAACTTTTCATAGTGCCAGAATATGTAATCCTCCTATGGGTAGATTTTCCAATATCTAATAGTGTGTTAACATGTAAATGATAATAACTTCAAGAAATTAGCTCAGTTTACATATTTGGCCATTCTCTTTGACAGTCCTTACAAGGAATAAATAACATGTCAGACCTTTTAGCCCTTGCCAAGTTTGGATAAAATTGCAAAATAAATTTAAATATTATAAACAGATTAGTCCAGAATAATCACAGATTTCTTCTTTCCCAGGGAAGTCAGGTAAATTATTGTCATTTTTCACAGAGGACTGTGAATCCAAATGTGTGTTATGTCTTACACTTCTTAACCATAATGAAAATGTATCTCCATCCATGTAAGGGAGTACTGTGCATGTTGCATCTCTCTGGGAGACTAGTTACAAGGTCACTCTGATAAAGTTCAGATAAAAACATTGGTAAAGCAAAAAAACCCAAACCAAAAGGAATGTACTGCCATGATAACTTTGGTTCCACTATATAAAGCATATCAGGAAGGTGACTTTCAAGTGTTTCTAAACTTAGAACACTGCTATACTGCTTAATCTGAGAAAATCTAGTTATTTAAGGGATAATTCATTCATTAGTTTGCTTACCTTGCTCTTTGCTAAGAAAAACAGATGAACAGAATTGAATATGACCCGAATTGCTCTCCGCTATTCGTTATTGCTGTTATTTTTTTACAAGTATATTAATAAAATAAATGTTTAAGTTTAATTTGAATTAAAAATTATACTCAATTCAATTTGTCATGTCTAAGAAGGAGTTCATCAAGGAAAATAATCTGAAAGATAATTTAAATTTGAATTATTTTATTAGAGCTATTAATTTGATTTATTTTAATCGAATAAATTATTCTGATTTTGGATGAGCACAATAGTTGATTCTGCCTCGATGACATCATTCAACATCAGTCTGAGTGAATAACAGGTCACTTGCTCAGCTGTACCTACTGAAAGACAATTGATTATTAAAATCTGAGTTAGTAAGAGCACTGGGAAAATTCACTCATGGTCAGTAAACGCAGTGTTGCTGATGAAGCTCTATGAGGGACAAATTCTGCCTAGAGAATATGTCTCGTCTGAGTAATGAGGTATGTTTTAGGTTTAATATAAGTATTGTAATCCTAGAACTTGCCCTAGAACTGATAAATTAGGTATATATGCAAGACTGGAGAGTGATGGGAAACATTTTTCCCTAATATAAATACTCTAGCTTACTGTAGCACCAACAAATGAAATATACTCTCAAGATCTGATTTGTCCCTAACATGACTTCTTTGACTCCAGTGTGATAAAATGATATTACAAGAACTTGAGACACCGTAATTATTTGTGTACACTTTTGATAAAGATTATTTAATCTGAGTTTATAGAAAATTTTGTGTGAGAAATTAAATTAATCCTTAAAACCCCCTTTTTTTTCCTCCTATTCTTTATTGATTCCTTAACCTGATTCTCAGGCATCTGTGCGAATTCTTTGTTAGCATTCAAAATTTTTTTAGTTGAAAAAACTACTGGAAACCTTATACAGCTCAGCAGACTTCAAACTTATTTTGCTGGTCTGTGTACACTTTTCCTGTTTACGTTATTTTAATAAATCTTTTGGCATGTTTAGTCTTTCTTTGCCAAGCCCTCTGTGTTTGTTTCAATTAAATAGGTACTCTCTCTTAAAAAAAAAAAAAAAAAAAAAAAAAAAGAACAATCAGTCATTTATAGTTTATACCCAGAGATAATGAAATCAGATCTTCTCATTTTCGCATGATCTCATGTGTTCTCAGAGGAAGGGATTTACATGCCTAAAATAAAATTCACATATTGGATGTTGAATGTTTCGCGGTCAAGATAATTAAATGCTGCCTTTCTCCCTCTGCACTTGTTTTCAGCCAGTAATACTTTAAAAATGCCATGGGGACCTTCTTTCTCCTGCCGCTTTGAATCACTGAACCTTCTTTCACATTATGTACCTCTGGGTTTCAAGAAACTAATCTGAGTCTAAGAAATCTTCTGAAATTGACTGCCCCTTAACTCAAAACACGCTGCACTGCCACTGACAGCTTGAGAATCAAGTGCTCTGATCTCCAGGTATTGAGGCCTTTTTTACCTCTGGAAAAATATATCAAAGAAGGCAACTTTGGGGTGATTGTTTCTCAGGTAGCTTGCTCATCATCATGATTTAGAAGAGATTTTCTGTGTTGAAGCATTCATGTCCTCTTTCTGTGTGCGAGATGAGGTGCTGAAATGCACTGCTCACCAGATCTGTGTATCTGTTGAATGAAAGCAGACTGCAACACCTTTGAGGTTCTCAAAGCACACTGTTCAAAACAGCTCTGAAATTGATAGGCTTCCTTGATTTTCAGATGTAAGGTTCTCTGTTAGGAAATTCAATCTAAGCAGAATAGCTTTTGGCTTAAGCAAAACATGAGACCATTTGAACATCAAGAATCAGAACAAGATCAGTACCACTGTCCCTCATTAAGTGTTGTCTTCCATAATAGAAGCTTTTCTTTATACTACAGTTTCAGCAGTAGTAAAAAAAAAAAAAAAAAAAAAAAAAAAAAAAAAAA
>NW_020955306.1:14918-17895 GCF_003031625.1 Empidonax traillii
AAAAAAAAAAAAAAAAAAAAAAAAAAAAAAAAAAAAAAAAAAAAAAAAAACCAGAAGTAAAAAAGTTCTAATGTATTTTTTTAATATTATACCTTTTCACCAAACGTCTGTGTTATATTCTTTACTTAGTGAGCTGTGAATTTGTAAATGATTGACACTGTGCTGTTCTAAATATAACTGTAGAACCTCACACCTAGCATGACATTTAGTAGTGTAATTTCACCTGCATTTTATTTTTATGTGAAAGAAGACTTTTTAATGTTAAAATAGGCATCAGTTTTACAAGGGGAAGTTGATTTTTCTCAGTATAAGTCATTTGACAAGGTTGCACTGTGCCTAGTGCTAATCCCTGGAAAATACCTGTAATAATTCCATTAAAAATGACAGTTCTCTTTGTCTGTAATTTCTTATATTTGAGTATAACATTAAAATGATTCAACCTTTTAACAAGATATTTGTTGTTTCTTAAATGTATTCTGTGACAACAACAGGTTAACAAAGGCATACAGAGCCTTCAGTAAACTCCATAAAAGAGGTTTGGTGAAATAAACACCCGAAGAAAAGTACAATGATCAGAGCTATTGCTTTGTCTACTCTTTTATATGGATCTGAATTATGGGTCATTTACAGCCACCACTTGCGTCTCTTAGAACGCTTCCATCAGCGCTGCCTCTGTAAAATCCTAAACATCCACTGGACAGATTATGCGACCTACACATCTGTCCTTGAACAGGCAACAGTCACGAGCATCGAGGCCATGCTGCTGAGAACTCAGCTGCGTTGGGCAGGGCACGTCTCCAGGATGCAGGAACGCCTCCCTAAGATCGTGCTTTATGGGGAACTTGCCACTGGCTGCCGCAAGAGAGGAGGCCCGAAGAGGAGATACAAGGACTGCCTGAAACAATCCCTCAGCCTTGGCCATATTGATCACCACCATTGGTCTACCCTGGCCTCGTATTGGGAGGCCTGGAGACACATGATCTATAGCACTGCTGCTGCTTTTGAGAACACACGCAGGATCACTCTCGAGGAGAAAAGACAATGCAGAAAGAGTCGAGTCTCGTCGATATCACCTGGGGAGTCTTTCTGCTGTACATTCTGCAACCGGACTTGTCTATCTCCCATTGGCCTTTTTAGCCATCAGCGCGCTTGTAGCAAGCGTGGGTAGAGCCCTTCTCAAATCTTCATTCGCGAAGCCTAGCCATGATGATGATGATGTAACAAAACAATGTTTAATTAAAAATAAAATTTTTCTTTTTTTTAAATTTGTTCACTGAAAATTCGTACATCTGTGATGAAAATCTCCTTTGTCATAAAATACAATTAAACTAATACTTCTTACTTTCTGCAACATATGAAGACCATCCAAGTTTATATCCAAAATATACATACTTGTGAGAACATGATTATGGAATTTCAAAAGCTCTAATCAAAACTTTTTTTGTTATTTGCTTCAGTAAAAGATTTATTGTGCAAATACTTTTAATTTTATTTTTTAAATTTAAAATTACTCTTTAATTTTTTCTTTTCTCTATTCCCTAGGATGCATTCCTCTTTTCTTATTTAATTCTTTCCTTTCTTAATTGAATTTTCTCATTCCATAGGTTTTTTGCTTACTTGTTTAGTATTTTGTTTTTCTTCTTTTTAACTATTTTACTCATAGTTTCTTTGTTTTGTTATTCATTTTTTATCATTCCTCTTTTTATCATCCTCTATCAAGTGTCATCTATACTATTTTCATTTTTAAAAAGTACATTGGAGAAAAAAAATCACATCATATCCCTTGAATGCCGTTGGAGATTATTTTTACATATATATAGTATGCATATCCATTGTTTTACTTTTATTCTTTTAAGAAAAGATTCTGCCAAGAATAAGGTGAAGCTATTGTCAGCAGCTACAATGAAGTTAGTGCATTTTTGGAAGGAATATTTTTTTTGTCCTTACATCATTCACTTTATTTAACATTTGTTATGACTGTTTATTTTTCCATCTGAAATTAGAGAGAATGTAATTTAGGTCCAATCATGCTAATATGGTCAAATGTCATTCTATAAGAAAACTCAGATTTTTCCTACTCATTAGTTACGTTCTTATAGATTGTGCAATTGGATCATGGATTTATCTTAAAAATCATTCTTTATAGAAAGTCAAATTTATTTATTTATTTTGGTATTTTTGTTCATAATTGTTAAAAAGGTCAACCCATGAACAAAGTTTTTTATCACTAGGATTGAGAAGTCTACTTTGCAGAAGCCTGTCAAGCTGGCCTACTAATAAGTTTTAATAATGAAGCAGGAATGTTCCTTTTTTTTCCTTTATATTGAAATAAGATGATAATTAGCTTTTACTGCTCAACAGAGCAACACTAGTAGGATAAGTCAAGTTTCACACCACAATTACAAAACTGAAGACCAAAATATCATATGGGCAGAACAATATTCTAGAAAACAAGACATTTCATTCAGGTGTAGGTGGGAATCAACTCTGAGTGGGAACATAGCTTATTCTGTGGATAAGAAGATGAAAAGCAATCACATACACATAAAGAATGAAAAACACCATAACGTAGAAAGCTAAGAGAACACTTGTAATGATGTTTGAAGTGTCTAAAATCACAGTTCAATGAAGAGAAAAAATTTAACCTCTTTTTAAATTAAACATTCACATTTCAGTTTTTGTCTGTGACCTTTTAGAATTAGCTTTTTCATTAGTATTTTGAACATTGTGTAATAACAGACTGTAAAAACTGTTACTTTTGTTTGAAATCTCCGTATGATTCCTTGTCAACTATAATGTAAAAGCTATTTTCCAAACAAAGTATTAATAGTTAAAATGGTACTAATATCCTAAAGTAACAAGAATTAATTTATTGTTGCTGTTATATATTATGTCCCTTTATAGTCAGGAACTAATGCGTATTTTGCCCAATTATCAGATTATTGCTACTATGACATAATTTTTTAACCCTGCTTTT
>NW_020955306.1:18146-30502 GCF_003031625.1 Empidonax traillii
TAAAAGCTATTTTCCAAACAAAGTATTAATAGTTAAAATGGTACTAATATCCTAAAGTAACAAGAATTAATTTATTGTTGCTGTTATATATTATGTCCCTTTATAGTCAGGAACTAATGCGTATTTTGCCCAATTATCAGATTATTGCTACTATGACATAATTTTTTAACCCTGCTTTTAAATTCTTTATTGATTTTTTTGGACAAGTCTCTCACATGTTTAGAATTATTCTCTGCAAATTTGCTATATATGCTTTCATTAGACTTTCTGAAATACACGGAATAAATGTGTCACATAAATCTAACTAATTTTTAATAGCTTTTACAAACGGATATGAAAAGTACAAGATTATTTTTTTAATCTGTATAGCCTCTGAATCATTGTTGCCATGTTTTTTAAATCCAAGGTTGCATTTTTGAGTTTATGTTGCACAACTTTCCTAAGGCATTTTAATTAATTTTATTTAACACGCTGGTTCAGACAGAGATAGATTTGTTTTAAATTAACATTCTCTAATATGAGCGATAGATATGTCAGTTTTAATAGTTTTAGAAATATTTCGGCAAGATGAACTATATGTCATGCCTGATATGGAATATTCATCATTAAATGCCTCCTTGTCATCCATATTGATGCTTTCACTATCAGTCTTTTTCCGAAATATCAAGCTAGGTAATGTGACAGGGTCTCATGTTAAGCAGCAGCACATTTTACAAACGATGTGGCAAGGACAGGTTAAGGCATAACGGGGTTCAAATCACTGATTTTATCTCAGCATGCTCTACAACTTCACTCATAACAGGCAACCTCTGGCTTCTGCTGTTTTGATAGGTGTTTGATATTCCTAAACCAGAGTGAGGTTAATGTGAAGTTTGACTCTACTGACTTCTAGGCTGAGCTATTCTATCAATTAACTGGGTGATCCATCACATATGCATTATCACTCAGAGGTGTACAGTGTGTCCTACTTTAAAGAGCACATCAATTTTTGAGTCATGAAAAAATGTCCGATGCCACTAATCACAGGCAGGAAAGGAGTAATAAAACTGATTCATCCCCATCTGTGATAGTGATGGATGTCCTTTGAAAACAAACAGATAACCACCATGGCAGAAGCCTTCTCAGTTCCTCAATTGCTTGAAGAGTTTTTCTGTTCCTCACTGAAAAGCTGGTTTTGGACTCTCTGTATCCAATGGTATGGCCAAAACATACCCAGAACTTTTAAGCGCTATGTTAAATGTCCAGCTGCCTACTCAGCAGGAATTCTGTCAGTGCTGTCTTTATTAATGGCTTCAAGAACTGTGTGGAGATAAATGCAGAGCAAGGGCACGACCTAGCTTTTTTCAAGCTGTGCTGCCGCACTTTTTATGTATGTCATTGTCAAATGGGAGAAAAATCTTTCCAGCTCTCCAAAAAGTACAGCAGGCAACATTGGTAGTTTCTCTAAACTCTCTGTATTCCATCAAGCTATTCTACCAATGTGTGCCACTAAAATGTCATACTCTATTCTGGGGTTCAACCATCAATATTAATGAAAGATAAACATAGATTGCGTTTTCCAGAGTCTAAATCTGCCTGTGTTAGGAGTGGCATTATGAGATGATGAGCAGTTATCAGGACAATAACACAAACATGAAGTGCTACTTTATAGACATATCCCTTTATTCAGGGTCTCACTTATGAAACGTGCCTCACAACATCCTCATAGGTAAACTAAAGAATTGTGGATTGGAAGAGTGAACAGTGAGGTGGATTGAGAACTGGCTGAACAGCAGATCTCAGAGGATTGTAATCAGTGGAACATGGTAAGTTGGAGGCCTGTCATTTTTGATGTTCCCCAAGGTTCAATACTGGGCCCAGTATTGTTTAACTTATGCATCAATGACTTGGATGAAAGGGTAGATGACTCCTCAGCAAGTCTGCTGATGACACAAAGCTGGAAGGAGTGGTCAATACCCTAAAATCCCTTTCAGCCCTTCAGAAGGACCTCAACAGGCTGGAGAGATGGGCAGGGAGGAACCATCTGAAGTTCAACAGAGGCAAATGAAAGGTCCTATGCACCAGTACAAACTGGGGGCTGACCTGCTGGAAACAATAAAATTAATCTTATTTTAGACACAAAACAAGATCCTGGCAAATGTCACAAACTCAATAATTTTCCAAATTCAATTTCAATATAATTCAATGGGATTGCTGGAAAAACTGTTTTATCCTGCATATGTTCTGTGGTCTGTTGACTCTGGTGTCAGATTTGTTGGCTTCTTTCACTGAAGTGGAAATCAGATTTTTACATCAAGATATCCAGAATAAATGGTCTGTGAAAGTGGCAAACAGGCAGTTTCACAGAGGATTCCAATTCATAAGCTTTTCCTATTTTGCCCTTACTCCCACAGAACCCCTTTTGTTTGTTTGTTTGTTTTTCTATTGAGATACTGACAAAAGAAGAATAAGACTTGATGAAAAAAAACAACCAAACAAAAAAAAACAAACCAAACCAAACCAAACCAAAGCAAAAAAACACACCACAAATCTGAAATTGCCACACTCTTTTGCTAACAAATTTGAGAGAAATAATTCTAGGAAAGGACTGCAACATCTCAGTTGATATGAGAACAATATTAAAAGATATGTAAATATCAAATGATGGTAATCCTTTAATCAAAAATAATTTCAAGATAGTTGCAGGAAAAGTAAAAGTTACAAGCAGAAGAGGTTTGAACACTAACCAGTCAAAAAATAGTGGAATATATTTAAGGAGGCACTGATAATAATAACACAAATGTGCGTCATTAAACCATAAAATCTATACACAATTTTGGATGAAGTAAATTGAGCAAATATCACTGACTTCTGCCACACATGCTTTACGAAAATGGGCTGGACAGTGAGGGTTCTTGAGAATAATCAGAAAAATTGTTTGGTCCAATACTTTGTGCATAGATATATTCTCAAAAGCAAAGAGGAGTCTCTATCACTAATAATTAAGATTTCTTTCTAAAGGAATAATCAAGCACTCCAACACGGTAAAGATACTTGAGATTTAATTATGATGAATAATCTTTCCTACTCGTATAGCTTTAGTCAGTACACAAATAAAGAAGGAAAACCTATTAAAGTTTCAAATTAATTACAGAGGAGAAAAACTGGCAGTAAAAAAAAAATTATGCTTTTTGTTCAAACCATGAAAATAGTTGAAATGTATCTAGGGAAAATAATAATCACCATGTAAAAAACTCCACATGAATAGTGTATACACAATCAATAGTCAAGATCTCTTTACCTAGAAATGCAAATGCAAGGCTATTATAAAGGAAGAATGTTTGAAAACTTTTAATTAAAAGATATTTTAAAAATATTCTGAGAATCATCATTAGGAAGAAAGAGATAAATTTCAAATACATATGATGTATAATAAGATATTAACTTATTTTTGTGGAAAATAATATAGTTATGACATTTAGGAAAAAACTTAGGAAAAAAGCTCTTTATATTTATACTTATAGAGGAGAAACTTGGAGTTTGGTGAGGACTGTGGATAATTTCTCCATGACTGCTCATAGCCATATTTTTTCCCATGATTCAATAAAACTTATCAGCCAAGATCAAATGTGGACATAAGCAAGATAAGTAAGTACCCATATCAGTGGGCTGCCAAAGGTAAAAAAATATTTAAGACAGTATCCATTTTGCTCCAGAGCACTGGAATGTTCACTTTTTTCCTGAAACAGGTCCTAAGGAAAAGGTTAGAGACTGTGAATAATGGCCACTGCTATTACAGGAGATCTCAGTTTTTCCAACAGCTTCAGGAGGAGTAGCAAACCTATCACTTCCCCTTTTCTTGGCTTCATATATCTTACTTACATTTTGCATCCTAATGTGAATGCAAAGGGTCTGGGAATAGATACATCTTGAAAAACGTTCCTTCATTTTGTCTGGACTTCACCTAAAGGTACGAGATCATTGGCATTCGAGAAACCTGCTTTTATTCACATTGATGTAAGAAAGGGCATTTAGGTAAATTTGAAATTCTCACAGTAAGATTTCTGCTTTCACCTTGTGGCACTCAAAGACAGCTGGAAAATACCAGGCATTTGTAAGGCACCAACATGCATAATGATAAAAGTAAGACCAATTTAATGTTATACCTGACTGATCTCCTTGAGCTGCTATTCCCTGTGGTAAATACTTCTCTTTATAATGTTTTCATATTTCTCCAACATTGTTCCAAATTAAATTAATTAGGACGGTGATTTCAATTTTCTATCCTATTGGTAAGGTGCTGTTAGATTTCAGTGGGTGTTTTTTTAAGCGAACTCAGCGTTCTGCAAGATGACACCTTTGATTACCGGAAGTTTATGCCAACATATCTTTTAATTTTTAGTAGTACTTCTTAAATCAGAAAGATTTAAATGAAGGATTTTTGTGAAGACAATAAGCATTATAATTATTAAAAGATATCAAAGAAATGTCAAAATATAGCTGCTGGTGAGTTTCAATGAAACTAGTTCCTGAATCAAGGGGAATATTGCTATTGATATGACTCATTATTAAATCAAATCTTATAGGCAATTAATTTATGGGGGTTTAGTAGCATAAATCTCCAAAACCTTGTCAAACAAATCTGCATAAAACTTGAACTTCTAGGTGTATTCTGACTGTTAAAACTGAACAACCTTTTGACAGTTGCTGAAAAGTCTTCCAAATTTTGCCAGAATAAAAGACCAGAAATTCAAAAAGCAGTCTAGCCTCATCTATTTTTTCAAAGACTGTAAGGTAGTTTAGCAATTAACGACTTTTGATGCAAAGAAATAATTATTTTCTGTTACAGTAATTGATTCCAGAGCATTGAGTCATTACAGAATTTGATATCTGCAAGTCTGAGTGCCCAAGAACATAAATGATACTTATGCAAATTGAACCATGATCTGTCTTCACAACAATTGCACTCTCTTGTTTTGATAATTACAAAAGGCTGTTTAAACATGAAATATTTTATTTCTAGAAACACACATTAATACAACTCATAATTCCTCTCTTGAAGGTGTGGTTCACAGGTTTTTACCAAGATAATAACCAAGTTATTCTAGGATCCCAGGACTAATCACATAATATTAATTAAGATTGTTAAATGTTGGATCCCAAAATATGATATCTGCAGAGAGGGATTTGAGGGGACTTTGCAGAAAGTCGTGAGTTACAAGAGTTGGGGAAAAAAAATCTTGGTTTAAGAAACAAACAAGATATCATCGATGTTGATTGCCATGTCCAAGCCCTGAGAATCCACACCTTGATTTCATCAAACCTATGTAGACCTGTTGTACCTTATCCCTCTCTTTGTGTTCCCTGAATGCTTGCATCTTGTAAAACCAAATACCTGTTCCCACCTGAAACCCTCTGTTTGTAATAAATTGTAATAGTTACAACCCCCTGTTGAATATGTAGACCCTAAATCCTTTAAATATGCACTTGTAAGTCCAGGAAAGGATTCCAGTTTCTTGCCTCTGCTGGGATCTCTTAGTTTTTGACTCGCTACAGTTAGATTATTGTTTTGTTCTTAGAGGTGGAAATAAATCTAATCTTCCCTAATAAGCAATAGATAAAAGCAGGTGAAGGGTGATTTGTCTGACCCATCTTAAATACTGGTTTTGGAATGAGATATTTCCCAGAAATGCTTTTTAATCTCCTTTGACTAAATGACTAGTGGAGCAATAAAGATCCTTAATTCTGACTTGGACATCTAATATTGAAATGCTTGAATCTGAGCAGGTGAAACCTGTTCTGTTTCAGATGCAGGTTCCAAAGCTTCTTTCAAGCAATACTTTCCATAATGCAATTATCCCATTCATGAGGAAGTCTGTTGAACGACCTACTCAGAAGCCTCACAACAGTGATTCCATGTTTAAAGCTTTGTCTTCCTCAGGGAGTTTCTTATTTTGACAGTCACTGAGAAGGGCTTTAAAACATGATCCAATTACATCCAAAGAATTGTAATAGGGAAGGAAAATTGAACTTATGCTTTTTTTCTTAAATATTCTTTTTAAGTCAATCTCTGATACTGGGGACTCCACTAATCATCCCTTTAATGTAAATAAAACTCTTCAGACTTGTTTATAAGCCATGAAGAAACATAAACCAAGACCAATTCGTTTTTCCCTGGAAATAATCTTTAAAGTGTGGCTGTGGGAATCTTTTCTGTCTGAAGCATTTCAGAACTGAAGCAATTTATCTCCACAGCTATCAAGTCTCATGGCTTCATGGCTTTAAAGAAGAAAAAGTAGTAAATGCTGTGCTTTTTACCTTAGGTGATAGGATACATCACCCGGTGCAGTTCTTGAAGTTAACCTCAAAGCAAAACTTTCCTGCTTTATCGTCACTGTATTTTTACCTTTGCAAGATTAATGCATGTTAGCCGGGCTCAGACAAAATGATAAAAAATAAACACCTTTTAGACCACCAAAATCCCATTGTCACAGACGAGCCTGATCTGGTTTAACTTTGTGGCAGAAGAAGGGTGGTGACCATGTCACAAGCATCCACCCTGGGGATATGAATCAAACCTTCTTCTTTAGGAAGCCAGAGGAAACACTCAATGAAACTAGGCCATTTTCCTCCACAATGTGTTGGATTCTGTGAAAACTTCGTTGGCCAAAAATATAATATTTTAAATGTCTGCAATGCGGCTAATAATAGTAATTTATTTTCTTACTATCTTTCTAAATTTAATTCTTCCATCTATTAATGCATCCAGGAGGAAAATTTAGTAGTCACTTATTGAAATTAGAATATTCTCCTTCTTGAAGGACAGAGTTATGATGTCTCAACTCAGTTCCTCGAGGACAAACAAACTCAGAGGTCTAAAGCACAGAGTTTTAAATAATGGGTCCAAGTTTGCTATGAATGCACTAAAACGTGTGAAATGATTCCTACACAGAGAATAAAGTGCAATAGGAGAAACACAGCTTTTCTAGTCTGACATACTGTTCCCATTAAATGATATTTACTCATGGATGCACAGGTAAGTTACATCAAAGCAAAATTTGTTATTTGGGATTTGGTGAATTATGTAGTCTAATACTATTCAAAAATAAAATATATCTTCTTTTAAGAAGTTTTTGGTAAACAAATTTTCTGCAGATTTCAACCATGAAATCACACAGCTGCAGTTGGTCATAACTGAATAATATAGCAAGAAACACCAAATACACAGAGGGAATTGAAAAGATTCAGCCAACAAAGTCATTCAAGAGTATGCATGACTAAACCTCACTAAATAAGGCAAGTCACATCCCCAGAAACAGAAACTCTAACCTCATTAAGCAAGTATAAAACTGTCTGAAGTGATGGAAAACCACTTTATACTCCACCTAATAACACAACTGGAATCCACTTTGAAGGAAAATTCAGGCAAAAGCTCATGTACAAATCAGGGAGACTGCAAACAAACAAAGCATTAAAGTAAAATTGCCCAAAAGAAGACAACAATAAGAATCTGTAATATCCTGAGTAGAACGCAAGAAGGCACTTAAAGAGGCATTCAGAGCTAATGGTGACATTAACTCCATAAAGGCATATACATCCGAAGAGTCCCTGAAGCAGTTTACACCAAGTGAGTATGGCAGCAGAAAAGCTGTATTTGAAAAATTAACACCCCATTACCATGGAATAACGACAATGTTCAGAGGCGTTATAAAAGCAAGACACAAAACTTCGCAGTTGAACTGCAGTGAGCACCCAGATGATAAAAGCTGAGAGGGAGATTGAGAAGTAAGAAGACATTGAAATAATTTTTCCTTGGCACTGCCAGTTGGAAGAGTAGCTAGAGGAGAAAGTAACTACTCACATTTGTTCTGTGAAGGTTTTGATGTTTATATAATTTCTCCTCAAGATCTGAGCCTTGAGACAACAGATCTCTTTAAGCACTTGTTTCTATTATTACATGCAAGTGATTAAGGAGCTTTCATGTGTTTGCAGCCATAAGTGTGTTGAAGATAGGGACCATTTAGCTTGGTGGAGGCTCAGGGGTGACCTTATATCTCTCTACAACTACCTGAAAGGAGATTGTGATCAGATGGAGGTCAGCCTTTTCTCCCAGGCAACTAGTGACAGGACAAGAAGACAGAGTCTTAAGATACACTAGGGAAGGTTGAGGTTAGATATTAATAGGAATTTCTTTACAGAAAAGGTCATTAGATATTAGAATGATTGCCCAGGGGGTGGTAAAGTCACCAGATCTGGAGGTGTGTAAGGAAAGACTGGACGTGGCACTTAGTGCCATGATCTAACTGACATGGTGGGGTTGGTTCATAGGTTGGACTCGCTAGTCTGGGAGATCTTTTTCAGTTTAATTGATTCTGTGATTCTACATGTTGATGAAATTCAGTAGATGCTGGAGAAAATAAATTTCAAAATGTAAAATACAAGGAAATAATGCATTTCAGTTTTATTTATGAAATACTTCCTTCTTAAAAACAGATGTCACCTGCTCTGCCTGCAGACCGATATTTTCTGCTTTCAGTTCAGAAACTCAAGGCAAGAGAAGAATTACTAGTAGATTACTGATAATGTGTTGCTAAAGGTCTGCTTTCTAAACCTTTGGTCCAGACTGCAAAATGTGGCACACATTTGAATAATTATTATTATTATAAATAGTTGTTGTCTTCCCAATAGGTTTCACTAGTGTTCCTTCTCCAAATGTCAAAAAGTCCTAGACTTGTTAGTACTATAAAGGCATTGTTGAATGAGTAACATCATGTGGCTTATTAGTATTTTGTTCTTGGTTATAGTTTGGGTGAAAGGTAAATAGTCTTCATGAGAAAATATAAACCAGTAAGGTTCTGATTTTAATTACTCATAAAGCTCAAGGACGATGCTGTTTGGTCGGAACTTTAGTTTAATTATAATAATTACCCTCTTCCCTGTACAGTGAAAGAGAATTCTTTAGGCACCAGCATAACAAGACAGACATCCACATGAAAATTATTATTTTGAGAAAGACTCTCACTGGATCAAAATCATGTTTTAAAAGAGGACTTGCCTGTCTTCTTCTTTCTTAGTTTATGAAGTTTCATAGATATTCTAACAGTTTTAGGGCTTGATAGGAGATGAATGGTTTCCATATAGGTCTATTCTTTAAAAAAATAGCTGTTATTGGAGCGTTCACTTCTGCCACCATATGCATATGGTAAGCAGGACACTTTAACTTTTGGACAAAAATCCACTGAACTAGAGAAATATCACTTCTTCTTAGATGAATATCAGATTTCAGGATTGATTCTTCAGTAGATTTTTTTCTTTGTATTTCTAATTTTTCTTTATTATAAATTCAAGATTAATTTTTGAATAGCAATAAACTCCAGTGTTCCTTCACATGAGCAGAGGGTTGAAAGAGAAGCTAGCCAAGAAACACTTCATCTGGCTTTGGTACATCATATCAGAGAGCATCTTATCATTAGGTAAATCAGACAGTCCCTTGGCTGCATTGTGACTTTAGATTTATCCTGTTAAGGAAATGAAAGGAACTAGTAAGATGGTATAGCATAAGAAAAACACAATTTGGTTATGTATAATGTGCAAAGAAATGTCTATTTCTTCTGACAATAACATTCCTCATTCTAGTTTGATGCTGGTTATGAATACAGGGAAGTAAGAATGGACTATATTAATATCCTGTGGTCATGGCATATATTTCCCTTGTAGTGGACTAAAAGCCACTTAGAGTAAGTCACATAAAGAGATCTAAAAGTAAACTTACTCTCTATTTCCCCGTCTTAAAGTTAGCAACAGATAGTTTGAATTAGCATGCCTTTTACATTCGGTTTTTTGAAATAAAATTCTCCTCAAAGTAATCTTTCCGTGCACAAATCCATTAAATTTCATCTTTCTGTTTACCTATCTAATGTTCCATGTTATACATTGTACTGACATAATGATGACAGAAAAATTGAGGAAGAAGAAAGGATACTAGAGAACACAATTATTTTACGAAAGCAAATGAAACTTGAGTGTAGTTACAGCCTGTTAAATTTCAGGTGTGGATTTGGCCTCTCTAGTTGTGCTAAAGTTCAGCCTTTTGACCTGTAACATTGTCACAAGCTTTGATTCTCTTTTCTTTCATACTCTTTCTAAAGTGACCCTTTGCCATCACTATCTCAAACTTCTGTTCTTTTTTGAATTGGAACTCACTAAGGTCCAGGGATGTTGTTCTCTAAGCCCTTTAATACTACAGATATGAATATATTTTAATGTCTCAGAGTCCTGCTCAGTTAACGCTACATAGTTTTTTCTTATAGCTGATCACAGCCTTCATTGATATTTTTAGAAAAATATTGTTATCTTAGTAAGTGAAACAAATAATTGACAACAGTTTTAAAAGGACTTCACTAAAGTCTGCTTAATTGAAAGCATTCTGATTTAAGAGACCACACATGTAATTTCCTAAGCTGTTTTCCTTTTACTGTGAGGAGACATTTGTTTTTCATTATATAGTAAGAAGACTATTACTCTCAAATGCATATAAAGTTTTTTTAGCCCTTCTGGAAATTTTTTTTTCACATAGAATGCATGCATACTTTATCAGGTTCATGCAAACCAGAAAGGTTTCACTTACTCTCTCTTGAGTATATTTGAATATCAAATGTCCATTGCACTCATGTGTAGAAGAAAAAAAAAAAATCAGTCTCTAAGGACACAGATATGTTATAAGACTAGCATTGGACTTGAGTTTGTTTCCAGTGGCTTTCCATATCAAAATGCATCATAGTTTCATTATTATAAAATCTCTAATTGAACAATATAGGTTAGGTTAAAAGCCAAATGCACCAAATCAACCAAAACCACTATTCAACTAGTTCTGCTCTGGTTAAAGTAAATGTTAAACTTTCATAAAAGCAGAATTAAGGTGTTGCTAACCCTTTATTGAAGATCTTAAGATCTAATGCTGGTGTTATCTTAACTCTGCTAGAATAAGAGCCATGTGAGCATTCCCTCTACTTCCTCAGCTGGAACTCAAATGAAAGTTAGTCCTTTTCACAGCAGCGTCAGGCAGATTGCCTGTGACAGCTATTTTCAGAGCTTTCATGAAAAAAGGCAATATTCATGAAAATGTAAGACTTATGACTCATAGTAAAGTAAGAAATGAGGGAACAACATCACTGATAAATACAACTGCACATAGAAAATTTGTCACCTAGGGTATCTCTACCTCTCTAGTGCCAAAGGAATCAAGAAGTTTATCAACTCTTAGGTGACAGCCAGAATCTTATACTCCAACAGAGCAAACATCTAAGGGAAAAAGGGAGCCTTAGATAAATCGTTTTACAGATACCTAATCTAAAAAGTTGTATTTTTATGAATAAGCAATTCTAATAAATATTGAAGTGAAACATTGGAAAAAATCTCTCCAAATAAAAAATTGCAACTTTTCTGAAAAATAAAAGATCTTTTAATAAGTATGGCAGCATAGGATTTAATTTCTTTAAAAGTTTGTCTTTCTTAAACAAATAATAAAATAATTTACCAGATTTGTTCTGCCACAGGCTATCCAGGTGCTACAGTTTCTCAAAACAATCAGGCCATAGGGTGATTGGGAAAAAAAATCCCCTCAGAAAAGAATAATCACAAAAAGCGATGCTGAGGTCACAGGGGACAAATAAAAGCCAATGAACACAAAATAAACCAAAACTGAATCAAAAGTAGAAACAGAAAGTTGTTTGAGTATCATTTAACTGATGTAAGGAAGATGTTTGTACTGATTAGCACAAGATAAATATTGATTGGGGTTTCTAGAAGCAGCCACCATATGAAGGTAGTAATCTTGGGCAAGCCTTCCTCCCGTAACAGGAGGAATACTAAGGGCTCAATATTATAATAAAGATGGTAGAATAGCATTTGAATATGTTTTGTTATATCCCCTTATTTCTGGGGATGTGTGATATTTTTGTACTATGTCTTTATGACTAGTATACACTGTTGACTAATATGCCTTGACTGGGATTTCATCATAGAATCATAGAATCATAGAATTAACTGGTTTGGAAGAGACCTCCAAGATCATCAAGATCAACCCTTGATCCAATCCCACTGTGACTGCTAGATCATGGCACTCAGTGCCACATCCAGCCTCGTCTTAAAAACCTCCAGGGACAGTGAATCCACCACCTCTCTGGGCAGGCCAGGTCTAAATGTTTTCTACCCATAATTGTAGTGTTCTTTTGACATATAGGGGGTTTTTTGTTTTCTCAGGTCTTAGTTTTATTGTTTCAAAGTACACATAGTGCGTCA
Source organism: Empidonax traillii (assembly GCF_003031625.1). Classification (NCBI taxonomy): domain Eukaryota; kingdom Metazoa; phylum Chordata; class Aves; order Passeriformes; family Tyrannidae; genus Empidonax; species Empidonax traillii. The sequence goes on from NW_020955306.1 coordinate 30,426, forward strand.
GAGACACTTTGTCAGAAGATTTCTGGACATATATTTTAAAATATTAAGTTTTACTTAATTAATTTCAAATCTGGAAG
>NW_020955306.1:31368-34136 GCF_003031625.1 Empidonax traillii
CTTCAATATTGACAACAGAAAACACTGATCTTTAAGATTTTCTAACTGAGCAAAGTATATATAAAAAAAATGAAAAAAAAAAAAAACAACACAAACCCCCCCCCCCAAAATTCTGGTTGCTTACATTTATCTTTTTTATTTTCTGTTTGTTTTCCACTGTGAAACGCATTGCCTATGGACCTGATATATAATTAGCCCAGAACTCATGTTTTGCACATCTTTTTTTTGGTTTTTTGGGGGGTTTTTTGTGTGTTTTTTTTTTGTTTTGTTTTGTTGGTTTTTTGTTTTTTGTTTTTTTTCCAATTCAGAACAGCTACACTTCGAATTGGAAGTTTCTTTACTCATTTCTCTGATTTTTTTTTTTTTTTTACCTTTCTGAAGAAGACCTCAGTTGACTTCCCACTTTAATTTTTATTTCTACAGTTGATGCTGGTACATTTTAAGAGGACAAGTGATAAGGTAAGGGGATATAATATGAAAAGTGAGTTAAAACATTTATTTGTGTGTAAAATTAAGAATGTCAAATTAACTTTGCTGAGAACATTGTTTCTCTCTTTTAACTTTGTTGAGGACATTTTCTCTCTTTTGGCTTAAGTGGCTAGCCCAAAATAGTGAGTTTTACAGATTGTTCGTATTAGAAGCTGGAATTCATGACACTAAAGTCAGGTGACTGATAAGTATAACTACTAAAGAAGGACTCAAAGAAGCAAGAGTAACTTTCTTGCTTCACCATGCTTTGGCAAACGTGCTCCTCCTAGATGCTATATTTGGGCTTTTATCAAGGTGCTTTTGAGCTGTGGTGGAGCCTGCTCCTATTTTTTTCTCAGATTTATCTCTCTGATTTTCCCTCTCCTGTCTCTTCCTTTCACACTCTCTGTCCTAAAACTATTCTTAGCACAGTCTCCAGAACTCATCATATAATTTTTCCAGCATTTTGGCATATCAGCTATGGATGGAAAATTTGTCAGTTAAGCCTAGTAGTGTATATACATTGCATACATAACAATACAACATTATGTGTGGTCTTGGCTGGATGTCAGTTGCCTAGCCAGTCACTCTCTAACTCCTTTCCTCAATAGGACAGGGGTAAAAATTGTGATGAGTCGTGCAAAGGGGATGGGAAATGGGGCATTACAGTCCATAATACCTTCTCTCAGTCAGTGAAGACAGCAAAGAAAAGAGTGATGCGGGTGGGATGGTTGTGTTTTGGTTTGAGTTTATATATATATAAATGTTTTAACTAGGAGTCACTGATTCCCTTTAGCTAATAACAATACAGGAGTGCTAGCATTTACTCACCCAGAATGATGGATTTTCAGCAAGGTTACAGATGAAGCTGACTTTGTTGTAGTCAATTCAGAATACACTGCCAACAATAAATTCAGACAGTTTCATTTCAGTAATGTAAACACTAATTATCAGGCTCTCAGAAGAGCTAAATTGTGTTTTACTGATGACCTTGTTCCTGTTTATAGACTCCAGTGGCCTGGAGGCAGAAACTTTGAGAGGAGGAGAGCTGCAAGAAAGGTGGACGAAATGATATAGCAAAGAAGAAGAACAATTTCCCCCAAGCTAAATGAATCTATTAACATTTGTTTCATTTCCAGATGTCTTCTTAAAAAGTTTACTACAATTTCCCATAACAGCACTGCCTGAAATAACTTGACATTTCAGTTGTGAGACTCAGCTTTTGGCACTGAATTTTTGTAACTTACATCTACCCTGGTCAAGCCCTCTTCCTGTCTCTGTGACTATCCATATTTTTCAACAGCTGGTTTGTTTTGGATGCTGTCCAATCTTTTCTACCAGTAGACTTTTCACCATAGGGAAACTTCCAAGGGTCTACATCTGGTGGATTTTTGATATCTGTCTTAATTATCTTTTTTCTTGAAAAGCAATTCTTCAGAATACTTCAAACTTTCTCAAAGACAGAGTGCTGTCTTGAGGCAGGTAGAGAATGAAATAATAGGAGTATTTTCACTGGCTTGGTCCTCTGGAGTTGGGGTTCCAGGGAAGGGAAAAGGTCAGGGACTACTTACTGACAGGTCCACTAATCCTTCATCCTTGTAAAACTCAGCTGAGAATGGGGAAAGTCTGGGGGCTTAACACTTAAGAGGTAGGTAAGCTCCAAAGTGAAAAAGGCAATTTGGTCTGTCTTCTGAGAGCTTTGTGAAAACAATTAACTTATTTCTCAACAGAACCCAGTAACAGAACAACTTTGAACTGTTTCTTAATAATTGATGGCTAGAGACTGCAGATAGCTTGTTGACTACATTTTTTCCGTAATTATTTTTTTTATTTAATTAATATTGGGGTGTGAGGATGACAGTGAGGGTGTCCAGTTCTAGCCCCTGAGTTCAAGAAGACATTGAGGTGCTGGAATGAGTCCAGAGAAAAGCAACAAAGCTGGTGAAGGGTTTAGAGGGTAAGTAATACAAAGAGTAGCTGAGGGAGCTGGGGTTGTTTAGCCTGGCAAAGAGGAAGCTTGAGGGGACCTTGTCCCTCCCTACAACTGCCTGAAAGGAGCTTGCAGTCAGGTGGGAGACGGCCTCTTCTCCCAGGCAATTAGTGACAGGACAGAAGGACATAGCCTCAAGTTGCTCCAGGGGAGGGAGGTTCAAGCTGGACATTTCTTCATGGAAAGGGCTGTTAAATGTTGCAATGGAGTACCCAGGTATGTGTTGGTGTTCAAGAAACGACTGGACATTGGCACTTAGATCACAAGATGGTAATCAGTTAAAGCTTGGACTTGAAGATCTCAGGGGTCT
>NW_020955306.1:35102-167706 GCF_003031625.1 Empidonax traillii
TCAACCTCGGCTAACAAGCAAAACCTCCTGTGGTTAAATAAAATTTTAGCTGCTCTTCCTATCAATCTAATACAACAGGCCTCATACATCTCTCAATCTGCAGCAAAACTCCCACTTATACCAATGGCCAGAATCTGTAAATAAAATATCAAGACTAAACTTTGCATGTATATTTAGCTTCATCACACATTTTATTATAGATAATAAAATGCTATATTTCTACTTCATGGTTTTGTTGTCTTTTTCTAGTTTAAATTAACAATGAATAAAGCACTAACACACAAATAGTCTTGACACAGACAAATAATTCTGAGACTTCCTGACATAAGGAAGCTGATAATTTAATTCTGTACTTGGATGATTATTTTCTAGATTCTCACTCTTTTTGTCTGTTTGACACAAATATTAAGGCTCTTCTGTTCCTATTTTCCCTTTGTAAGACCTATTACAGGGAATGCCTTAATTCTGTATTCTGATGATTGCTTCCAGGATTCTCATTCTTTTGTCTGTTTGACACAAATATTGAGGTTATTATTCTATTCCTATTGATTATTTATTCATTTATTTATTTCAGAAAAGTATTATATCAAATTGTTACCTTGGATGCATGTATTCAGTTTGTGTGGAGAGGTTTTGGTAGCAGGAGACTACAGAGGTGGCTTCTGTGAGTAGCTGCTGGAAGCTCCTCCCACATCCAGTAGAGGTAATGTCAGCTAGGTCCAGGATTGATCCACCATTCCAATCAGGAATGATGATAATGCCTCTATGATAACATATTCAAGAAGGAGAAAAAAAAATGTTATTGGGCAGATAAAATTGCAGCCAAAGAAGAGTGGAATGAAAACAGATGAACAATTCCGCAGACACCAAGGTCAGAGGAGAAGGAGGGGGGAAGATGCTTCAGGCACTGGAGTTGAAATTCCCCTGCACCCTGTGGTGAAGACCATGGTGAAGCAGCTGCGCCCCTGCAACCCATGGAGGATCACAAGAGTGCAGAGATCAACACTGGAGTAGGTGGATGTCCAAAGGAGGCTGTGACCTTGTGTGAGGCCCATGGTGGAGCAGGGCCCCGGCAGGGACCTGCTGACCTCCTGGGAGAGGAGACCACGCTGGAGCAATCTGAGCCTGAAGAACTGTACCCAATGGGAAAGGGTCATTGGAGAAGTTTGTGGAGAACTGTTGTGCCTGGAATAGACTCACATTGGAGAAGTTCATGAAGGACTGTCTCCCATTGGAGGGACCCCATGCTGGAGCAGGGGACAGACTCCTCTCTCTGAACAGTGGCAGAAATAATTTGTGATGAACTGACCATAACCCCCATTCCCTATCTCCCTGTGCCAATGGCAGAGAAAAGGAGGTAGAATTTGAGAAGGGGGATGGGGCAAAAGGAAGGTGTTTTCAAGATTTATTTTACTTCTCATAATCCTAGTCTGATTCTGTTAATTAATATCCTTACTTCAAGTCTATTTTGTTCAAGTCTGTTACCATGACTGTGATCAGTGAATGATTTCTCCCAGTTGTTTTCTTAATTCATCAACCCTTAGTCATATTTCCTCTCCTCTGTCCATTTGCAGAGGGGAGTGATAGAATGGCTTTGGTGGGTAGCTGGTGTCCAGCCAGGGTCAACCCACTAGAATTCAGCAGCAAAATTCTATTGACAAAGCAGAGGTATTATGATTTGCAGAAGTTACATAGCTGATATTTCAATTTTCCACATTTCTGAGTAGCGAATCTTCCACATCTATATATCCTTATATCTACTAAAAGTTAATTTTCAAGAGCACAGAGGAAAAAAGATCTTAAAAGCATCTCGAGTCTTTTTCCCCAAGAACTATTTTCTGTCTATGTTAATCAACATATTTTCCAGAATTTTCTCAGTAAGATCAGTTTTTAAAATGAGAAGTCATTATTGGTTTAGGTTAGCATTTCTTCTTTTAAGTTGTATGACCTCTCCTGTATAACTCTCTTAAAATTTTTTAAATACTTTGTCTTTTTTTTGTGGGTTTGATTGTGGTGTTTTTGTTTTTTGTTTGGTTGGTTTTGGTTTTTGTGTTTTGGGGTTTGTTTTTGGTTTTGTTTTATTTAGTTGGAGACAACAGACTGAAATTACTGGTATTTTTTTTTTTAACTCTGAAAATTGTGAAAATTAGAATATTTAAAAGTTATTAAAATATAAATATTGGACTCCTTGTTCATGTGATGCTCTTCCCTGAAGCCTTTTTTTTGACATATGAATGATTAACCCCACTAAAATATGTTACAGAGGGTGGAGAAGAAAAAGAGATTGGGTGGATGCTGAAGAGGGGTGAGAGGGACAGTGAAGACATCCTCTTGTCCCTGACCAAGACATCAATTTAATTTCATTTCTTTAGATGAGTTTAGCAATTAGTGGAAATGAAGAACTATGTATGGAAGAATGAGAATGGCAGCAGACGTGGACAAGATTAAAGCTTTTCCCAGAACTTTAAATAGTGCTGAACTGGAAAATAATTTCTCTTTGGTTGAAGCTGTATAAGAAATCTGGTCAAATAAAAGGAGGAGCAGGTCTACAGCAAACTAATGATAATGAATATTTTTCCCAGTTGGGACATCTTTACTGGACAACATTGCAATATGCTGCCTTCAACAATAGCTAAGTCCCTATAGGAAGAATTAAAAGAGTACACAGAAGTTATTCCCCTCACTGAACAGATGCAGCATATGCCTGAGGATAAAAAAGTCCTCATGCTGCTCCCAATCTACTTCCCAGACCTGAAGGACTGATTCAAGGCAGAAAAAGAGGATAATTCTTCCTCTGAGTTCTTTCATTTCATAGTATGTCTGCAGGGGCTTGCAATAAAAGAGTCAAATTATTGTACTGTTTTCTGTGAAGTGGAAACTTATCTTGTGCCTACCTACTAGGAGACATAGCAATCAATTCAGATGGCTGAGTAGCTAGCTGCACTAACAGCTGTCCAACAGCAACCAAATAACTCAGAGAAAAAGGCACAGTTCCCATGGCTCGATACTACGTCTTGAGCATTTTGTCTTCTTTGAAACAGTGAGTAACAGTGGAGTGAGGAACAAATTTAAGCAAAAAATATGGCAAACCAAAAAAGCTCTGAAAGCTGAAAACTATAAGTTCTAAATGGGCCATGACTCCTGATTTCCTTTCTCTGTACTAAAAATGTCACCACTGTTTCAAACAGTGCATAACTATGTCTATACATAGCCATGGCATTTTTGTGTAATCAACTGGCCCCAAACATAAGCAGTGGCTGCTGGTTGTTGGAGATTAACATCTGCAGGGGATGGACACAGAAGTGGTTTGTTGTCTTGGCATCTTTGTTGCTTGCTAGTGGCTCAGTTCTAGAATGTCGCAGAGAAACTACTAAGGTTCATTTAGTCTGCAAGCTATTATCCTTTGATGATCATCCATACAAAGACAAATGCTGTTATTGAGGAGACCTTTAGCTTATCATGAGGCCCTTGGGATGATAAAGAAGAACATGAGAATGTAGGCAGTGTTCTTGGCCTTGCCAGTAAAATTGAAAAGCTTAGCTAAAATTGTACTGCAAGAAAACCCTGTCTGCATGGCTGGTACAGAAGCAGGACTCCATATGTATGGAATAGTTTCTGAAAAACTAGGACTTCTGGGAAGAAAAAGGAATGAGGAGGATGCAAATTGGGTCAAGACTTTTCCCTACCCTCCCTTTCCTCCACTTTTATATTTTCTTTACCTCCCCACCCCCCACCCCCCCTACCCCCCGCTAATTAGTGAGGAGGGCTTTAAACTAGATTCATCTGAGGATGGTAAGAGTAACTCAAGATATGGAGACAAAAGTAAGAAGGTACTCCCCAGGGCTCAGTATAATGCAGAAAATTCTCCTGCTCCTGCTGTGAAAGCTTCATCTCTAAGGGAATATCACAATTACCCATATGCAAAGTCATGAAGCCTGGGAAACAACAAAACAAGCTTAGAAGCCTGTGCACAGTTGCAGAGCTATTATCTTATTGAGATTAAATAGAAATGATGGGATAGCACTATCCTCTGGTCTCAAATTGCACAGGAGAGGCTTAGATTGGATTTTAGGGAAAAATTCTTCACAGAAAGGGTTCTCAAGCATTAAAACAGGCTGCCCAAAACAGTGGTTGAGTCACTATCATTGGAGTTAGATAAAAGAAGGGTAAATGTGGCACTTAGGGACATGGTTTAGTGGTGGATTTGACAGTGTTGGGTTAAAGGTTGGACTTGATGATCTTAAATGTCTTTCCCAACCTAAATAATTCTATAATTCCATGAATGAAGATTTCCATGGTTTGATTCAGGTTCTTTTGGAAAGGTAGAGAAGATAGGATTGAGGGGTTACACTCTAGGCAAAGGAGTGGTACGAATGTGTTCAAACAAGTGAAGAGTCAACTGAGATCTTATGGCTAAGGATCAAAAAGCAGATGAAAATAGGAGACATCATGGTAGGTGTTATGGACCAAGAAGGAAGTAGACAAACCTCATTACAATTAGAGGAAGCCTCATAATTACAGGCGCTGGCACTGGTGTGGGATTTGAACCACACTGCTGGTGTTTGAAAAGGCAACATGGTGATGTGATTCAGATTTCTAGAGTATGTTGATGAGACAGGAGGTCGAAAAACAAACTGTCCCCTGTTGGTTACTTATGAATTAGGAAGAACCAGTCAGAGCTGTGAAGGCTGAATGCAGCACTGGCAGAAGAAACTCCCAGTTAAAACCCTGAGAGAAGTGAACAAGAGTAATAGTAGAATTACAGCCCTGGTTTTGAGGAGAATATATATTGGCTTGTTAAGAAGCTGCTTGGCAGGTTCTTGTAGGAAACTACTCTGAAGGGCAAAGAGACCCAGGAGAACTACTTGATATTCAAACTGACCTCCTAAAGCACAAGAACAGTGTGTTTCAACTTGCAGAGAGTTACAGTCATGGCAGAATGCCAGCACTGATGAAAAAGGAGCTCCCGACTGAGCTCAAATACAAAAAGGAAGAATGCAGAAGATAGAAGCAGGGATGAGCTACCAAAGAGAAATACAGAGACATTGCCTGAGCATGTAGGGTTGGAGTAAGGAAAGACAAAGCTCAGAGTTGCAGCACACACATGATGTGAAGGACAGCTAGGGTTTCTATAATAGATTGTAAGCAAAGGGAAAGATAAGAAAATGTAGTCCTGCTGCTCCTTGGGGTCAGATGGCTTTTGATTTAGTTGATGAACAGAGGAAGAATAGTGCATGTGGATAACTGACAGTGAAGCCATTTACTAGGGACAGTCTTGAGTGATTGGTATCAAGGCCAACACTACCAGTGTCTTCATTAACAGTATAGGTGACTGGACAGAATGTACTTTCTGCAAATCAAAAATTAAGGAGAGCAGTCAGTGTTCTGGTGGTCAGAACCTCAGAAAGACAGAATAATGAGCTGACTTCCTTCAGTTCAACAAAACAAAATGCCATGTCCTACATACGGAATGCAATAAACCTGAGTCACAATTAAAGGCTGGACACTGCCTAGCTGAAAAGCAGATTTGCAAGCCAACTGCACACTGGGTTCTTAGCAAGGTCAGCCAGTGACTTTCCCTTCTATTCAGCACTTTCAAGAGACTCCATCTAGAGTACTGCGACCAGTTTTGAGCTCCACAATAAAACAAAGATATTAATGTACTGAATATCAGTGAAGAACCACTGAGATGGGCAGGGATGGGAGCACATAAAGACAAGGAGTGGCTGAGTTGTTCTTTTTCTACTTCTGCTTGAAGGCAGAATATTATTGCTGTCTGCCACTATCTAACGGGGAGTTGTAGAGAAGACAGAGCCAAATTAAAGGATACACAGTAAAAGGTCTAGGCACACATTGTAGAAGGGAAAGTTCAAATTAGTTGCTAGTATAGTTTCCCTATTTTTATTTTTTTTCACTGTGAAGATGACCAAACACCAGAACAAGAGCACAGACAGACTGTGGAGTATCCATTCTGAGCAAAATCAAAAATTGACAGGACACAGCCTTAGTAATCTGTTCTACATTGTTTTGTGATTGAGGAGTTAGACTAGATGATCTCCAGAGGAGATTTCCAATATACATTATTCTCTTCTAAGAGTAAATAGTAAAATAAATCTGAATTCTCACTTGTCATTAGCAACAACCCTGTACTGAAATGTACTGGTTTCTGTGGGGTTCTGGTCTGGAATTTTACAGGGGAGGGGCAGGGGAAGGAAATAAATATCTTGGACATTAACATCACCTAACTATAGATTCGTAATACTAAAAAAAAAAAAAAAAAAAAAAAACAAAAAAAATTACCTTTTTCTCCATACAAATTGAATTAAAAGAATTGACTGCTTACAAAAGATAATTTTTCCTAATGGTTAACAGCTTCTGAAGCCAATTTTGATCTCCAGAATGGAGGATGGGTAAATTCAAATGTAATGCGTCTGATTAATTTTTCTTTATTTATTAATCTGATTTGGCTTAGGCATTGATTGTAGAACAGTTCATCGCAGTGGAAATTAATTTTTTTCATAACATAATCACATTAAAGTATATTCAATTTTAAAAAATTATATAAATGTCTCCACAGATAAATTGTAGCTATAACTACAATACCTACATCTACTTAAGTCCCCCTAGAGAAGGCAGGAAAGGAATAGATAGTTTATTTTTCCAACTTTCTTTGAACATTATTGTTCTGGTCAATGTTGAAGCAGATGGTAGCAGCAATAATAAATTAAAATATTTTATTACTTTGAATGAAGACAAAAAATGAATAAATAAATATATATGCATTAAATATATATAGCAGTTGGTAAAACCAGCCATATTACTAGAATATTGTGCTCCTCCTACAGTACTATTTCTACTTGCAGGTCTATAATCTGTGGCAACTGAGTGGGTTTTGCCAGCAGAAACTATTTTGCATCCCACGTTAGCTCTGTTAGCTGAATTCCATTTAGGCATTTATAGTACCAATTAGAGGTATTCCTAATTCCAGCTCCTAAAAATTTAAGTAGAATTAACTCAAATTTAGTGCAAAACATTTTATAATTTGATATAGAAAAGCCATCAAATTTACAGAAGAGTCCTCAAATGCAAAATTTAACAACAGCAGAACCAATTTGTTTTCACTATCTGAAGAGACTGAGGAGTCAGGATTCCATCTCACCCCTCTCCCTTGCTAAGATTCTGTTATTAAACCTGCCTATATTCTCTTATTAGACCTGTTTTCACCCTTGGAGTGTTGAACAACCTGGTCTGGCAAAAGGTGTCCCTGCCCAAACTAGAAGGAACTTTAAGGCCCCTTCCAACTCAAGGCATTCAATGATTCCATGATTATATGATTTCTATTGGCTATTGATAATAAAGGTTACAATTTATTATTCTGAAATATTTACAAATAGCTATAATTTATCCAAAACTTATGGTAGGTGTGACATAATACTGTGGAAGAAAAAAACTAATAACATTTCTTAAAGAAGAATATATAAGAGTATGGTATTCAAGTATAGAAGAAATACCTGGTGAAGTAAAATTTCTAGAATAAGTATATTAACAAAAAGTCTGATAATTTTTGAATGCACTGAGTCATTACTAGCTATCAATGTAAAAGAATACAGAAATTTCATGGAGAAGAGAAACCCACCAGCCAGTTTTATAAGCCTCACTTGTAGCTTCATCTATAAGTTATTAACTACTTCCTATCTTAAAATGTCATTCCATTTGAAATAAAGGCTGCACAAACCTTTATCCAAAGGTGTGGAAGGATGGGTCCTGACTGTCTGTTGTTGATATTGTTGGTATTTCTGTTTTAACTTCAAAAACCCCATGCACAGCAACAGTATTGGGTGGCAGATTGGGTGGCATGTGAAAAATCTCTACCATGGAAAATCAGGAACAACTGTCAATCCACTTTTATAGTAACCAAAACAATAGTGGTCTTTATGCGTGTTTTTCTGTCAGAGGTGATAAATTACTCTTCTTAACTTCTAAATCTTTCTATGTAATTTATTAACAGGCTCTCAGATACTATTTCTGGGGCAAAACTTCAGGTAATTTCATTTGCGTCTTGTATGGCGTAAAATATAATATGTGACCAATTTATTTTGTTGTTGAATCTTCTAATATGTGTTTGGATAAAACACTTCTTTCAGAAAGGAAACAAACTGACTCAAAAGCATCAAAAATCCTCCACTTCCTCTCATGGTTTGCTACACCCTTCCTGCTAAAAATAAATGCTTTCTATCTCATAATGAGATTTGAGCTTTATAAGAATGCTATCATGTTCTCTGCATGCATTTGATCTTCTCTCACTCTCCCTGGGAAAAACTTAATTAATATTGCAAAAATGTGAAGGTCAAACTTTCATTTATAAATGGTATTTAAAAGTCAGTGTAATTGGCAACATCTTGCAGAGTGCCAGGTGGACCTCCTTTTATACTACCTAGAGAAAAGTTTTCATCACATATTGTTCTCTTGCTGATATAAGGGGTTATCTATCTTATTTTCAGCTGATATCTCTATAGCTTAGTTTACATCTTCTAGAGTGTAAAATATAACACATTCAAAGAAGAGATTTTTCTGGTTTACTTACTAAACTTTCGGTATACCCCCATCACTACCTGTAAGAGAATAAAATCTGATTGGAAGATGAAAACTCACCTAAATTGAGTTAAATGATGATATTAAAATAATTATAGTTTGAGAATTTTGGCAATACATAATGCAGTTTCACACTGAAAGAGAGCTTCCACTTACTTAATGATGGACATGTCCCCTTTGGCAAAACTGTATCACTTCAGATCTGCTAATCAGCCCCGGACAGAGTCCTGACAGGCAGTTTCTTCTGCACCAGCAGGGAACTCAGCCAGAAGAATGGCTAAGACAAGATGAATTGCAGTTTGAATTAGCTGCAGTTTAAATTGCCTTATAGGTAGTTTTTCCCCACTCGATGGTAGGTGTTTGTTTTTAAATTTTCTTTGAAAGGCAAAGACCCACAGGTTTGATTTTGTTGAGTTAATCCATTCGGAAATGACATTTTAGGGTTTAACTTTGAATCTGTAACATTTTGCATAATGCAAAAAGGCAAGTGTAAATTCACATCCATACACCTTCATTATCTTCATCTGCAGTATTAATAATCTCATACTTTCTAAAAAGTCTTCTTTGTGTATTATTCCTAGCAACATAATTCCCATGGCTCATGGGTTCCCAAATAAATGTCACCTCTTGGTGAAACACCTGCTCCTGAGAACACATTCAAGCTGTTACACTGCTATTAGCCTGAAAAGATGCTTCTTGTAACTGACCCTGGTTTATCTTCTTGTTTAGGCATTCTAACTTTTCTTTTTCACAAGATTTCTCACTGACAGTCTTAAAAAAGAAAAAAAAAAAAAAGGTTTTAGATGTCTGCAACTGGTTCTAGGTCACTAGGTTGACTAAACCATTTTATCAGTGAATTTAACTGATAAAATTAAATGCCAAAATAGAGACAGAAAAACTACTTTCTCCTTTTTTGCCACAGGTATGATGATAACGCAGTGATGACTGTGAAAAAGTTGGGGAGGGCAGAGGAGTAGACTTAAGCTAAATAAAATGCTGTAATGTTTCACTCTGTTTCAAACAAATTAAGAGTAAATAGTACAACATAAACTATCTAGATCAGCTTTTATCAAATGGTATGTTTGGCTCCTGAGATGGACAATAGTACCAAATTGTTTTCTTGTTACTGACTTTGGAAAGAAAATCATCGTAAGAAAAACATTAAAAAAATAAAACCTGACCAAACACATAGATAACAAGAGAAAGTGGACACACAGAAAATTCTATGCCCACCTGTAGATATTCCACCATGAAAAAAGATTGGAGCTTCATAATTGTGTTAACATCTGCAAATTCTTCACCCAACTCTAGGAAAAAATGCATGAGAAAAAATTGTGAAATTCTCTGCTTTAATAGTAAATCTCATCAGTAAAATGGGAAGTTAATTAACATCAAGTTGACAGTTCATTACAATCAGTAAAATGATATGGATATGAGTTTACAAAACGATAAGCATGCCTCTGACCTGTGATCTATTTCCTTCCTCCCTCCTTCCTTCCCTCTGATCCTTGTTCCTTCCTTTTTTTTTTTTTCTATACTTTCTCCTTAATTTAAATTAAAGGTTTCTGAGTTTTAAGGAATAATAATATGCTTAATGGTTTCAGTAAATCAGTCTTTGCAAACTCATATATTTCTACCACCAGTTCTAACATATTTATTGTCAGCTTTTGATAGATGTAGACAAAGAGCACATGATATTAGATGTGCCCTTGGCAGGGATTGAAATATCAGAATCAGTAGTAAATTTTTAAGTTACAGAGATTTTGAATGGTTGCTGTAATACTTCCACTCCAATAATCCCAACAAACAAAAAGCTGCTCACAGTATGATACATGGGCAGAGTGCCCAAGGGGCAGAAAACTGGCCAAAACATTTGCATTATTATTACAAAATTTTTAGGCTGTTTTGTTTTGTCTTTTTCTATCCACTTTCCATCTAGATTACATGAAAAAAAACATGCAAATGCAGAGAATTTTACTAATGTCCACAAAAAATTTCAGTTTTTGAAAAGGATTTTGTTTTGTCTTATCCAGTTACACTTAGCACCTGCTCAGTGTTTTTAAGATTCTGGGCACATTCATCTTCTCCTGAAACTAGCTCATTTATTAACTCACTGACTTCAGTTCCAGATGCTAAAGCTAGTTGGATTTAGAGTATCTACTCAGTTCTGCTCCATGATTAATCTGTTCATCATTATAGTAGTTGGAAATGAGGTTTGAAAGGTGAATAAGTGTTTTGTTTATATGATTAATTTTTATATAGTTCTGCCTAATATATAACATGTAGGTAATTTGTATACAGTTATGCCTTTTATAGAGTACATTCACATATTTTAGACAAAATACACAAATATTCAGCTGCCCTTAAGAGGCTTCCACAGTTTCAATAACTTACTTCCAAAAGGTGTTACAATGACCACAAAAAGCTAATTTTATTTTGAGGAAATTTAACAATAGTATTTCATACATCTTATGTGTAATACCTGCAGTTGTGTATGTGTGCGTATGCATACACAGCAAATCACAAACAAAATATTTTTCTAAATGAGTTACTGCAGTTTGCTGACTTACTGTGTTTTCTGTGTTTAGCATTATCTGATTTGGATTAGTGAGAAGGTTTGAGAAGGGACAGTGCACTGAATTCTGATGAACTACATTGCTTTGCCTCAGAGATGGCATGGTTCAGCTTCATACAATTATCCTGGGGATTCTACTGATAATCTTTCTGTCTTCGGATTTTGGTGATTAATGCTTTCTATGCTTTGGTGAATAAATAAGAAAAAAATCCCGAAGTAAATCAATAACTGAATGCTTGTGGGGGTCAAAGTGACTTATTTGAAAAGTATATCAGAGAAGACACTCAGAAAAAAATCCGTCTTTTTCCTGGCTACTCATTCACAACCAAATTTATCCTAAATTTTCTTTCTTTCAAACATCTTCTTTGTAAAGCACCAATTAACTAACACATTAAAAAAAAACACTTTTAGGGTATTAAATCCTATGAAAAATGGGTAAACTGTCCTTAAAAAGCAGAATGCACTAAGCAGAGTTAGTTAGGAAATTTTTGTTTCAAAAATATTCTACGACTTTTCTTCTTCATGCAGGTGTTATGCTGGTGATTTACCAGAGTATTGTCACAGTATGTGGCAATAGCAGGAGTTTGTGCTAAGTGCTATTTTTCTTAATATTTTTAGCAACCTTAAACAAGATTCTCCAAGTAGTGTCTGTGTAACCAAAATCAAAAAGAATACTCGATAAATTTAAAGGTATTAAATCAGGCAAATACATTTGCAAAGATCTGGAGCCAGTGGGTTGGCTCTTTTTATATGGGATGTCTGAATTATGTTGACAATCTAATAATGCTCCTGAGCAGCTAAAGGCTGATACAGGCCTGCAGGAGCCGGTAATGTTGCTGTAACATCTTATAACATTAAGGACATCATGGAGATAAATGAGACTAATGTAGTCTGAAAATGAACATCTCTCTTGGTTTAAAAAATAAGTTAACTTCAAAAATAAATATTGTGCATTTACCATTTATATCTAGAATCTTGCATGGAATTTATACATATTGCTTTATATAAGTTACTGAGCTAAATATTATAGTAAAATATTCCTGCCTCTTTTCAAAGCAAAAAATATAATTAGCCAAAGTGGAAAGCACCATTTTCTCTTGTTATCTGGTCATAGCTATTACTTTAAGCAAAATCATAAAAGTGACATTATACGGCAGAAGTAATGAAGTGTGGGTGGAAAATCAGCTGAGTTGACATGCAAAATGAGACACTTCAGGACTGTCTGCTTGTAAATGAAATGCAGTCAAAATATTGCTCTATGTGGAATCTCATAAAGAAACTGAAAAACTTATTTTATCCAATTCAGGGCTGTAACATTCATTAAACTAGAATGATTATTATTAAACATTGCCATTTCTTCTCTGCTTTTTTTTTCCCCCCAGCTATAAAGGAGTTTAATTCCAATAAAATATTTGTTATAAATAACTCACAGGCTTATTTATGATGCAGCATTTTTTATTATGATTTCCACCAACAAATTATAAGTTACGGTTTGTCAGGATTCTGAATAAATGTTGTTAGGAACTAGCTAATAAGCTGGAGATTATTTACATTGTATCATTTATCTTTTTAAATATAATACCACATGCCACACGATTAATATCTGTTTTCAGCATCTCATGCCAGCTACTATACTTCATTAGCAAAAGTAACAGGAAAGAGAAATTAATTAAAGAAGCATAAAATACAGAAGCAGAGCTTGGCAATTTTCAACTGTTCAGGCACAACAATTCTGAACACATTGTCACAGAACCACAGAAGTACTGAGGCTAGAAAGTACCTCCAGGATCGTCCAGCCCAACCCCTCCACTCAGAATAAGGTCAGTCATCTACAGGAGGCTCTTTAGGACCAAAATTGGGTTGAGAATATCTCTTAGGGTGGAGACTCCATAACCACTATAATTGGTCCAGTGTTTGACCACCGTTACAGTTAGAAAGGTTGTTTTTGTGGTTTTTGTCTTGTGTTTATACAGAATTTCCTGTGTTTAAGTTCCTGTCTGTTGTCTGTCATCCTGTAACTGGATACTACAAGAAAAGTCTGGCCACATATTCTTTATTCTCTATAAGCTCCAGTGATAACATGTGTTTTCATACTTACATTCCTCATATTTCAGCATTATCCAGGCTGGGGCACAAAGATAGATCAGGAAAAGGAAGGGGGGGTGGGGATAGTAGCTTAATTATTCTGATTAAAAATAAAGAATATCAAGAGTCATATACTGCCTGAAGTTAAACAATCTCTCATTTCCTTACTAGCTTTTTTACCCTTCAGTGTCTTTGAAAATATGACAGGCTAAGGAAGAAAGAAAAAAATATTATGGTTCCTTTTTCATTAGTTACTGTTGCATATTATATTAACAGATGTCTCCCAATGAAGGCCTTGATCAACCAATGCAGTGAGTCAGCTTCCTACTACCTAATATTGCACTATAAATAATTTTCATTAGATGTACTAATGCAAAAATTACATTGGAATTGCGCGCGTGTGTGTGTGTGTCTGTGCAACTACTTACATTTCAGGAGTAGAGTCAGTATGACACTCAAGAGGTGCTTATATCTGCTGTTTGTGAAAAAAAATATAAAATTGTTGGGCCAAAAGAAAAGCAGTAAGGAGATAGGAAGTACTGAGAAGATGGTTATTTCTGTTGAAGCTTGTAGTTGGTTTGCACATCATGTTTTATTGCTATAGAATGAAATGAAGAGAAAGAAAAAAATTAAAAGGCCTAACACATATAGAAAGAATCGACAAAGACCAAAAGTGGCAAAACTGTATGAATCACTTATCAGGAAGTGTAACAGGATACAGTCTTGACTATTCAACTAGAGAGAAAGGAATTCCATAGTGATATACCTACATGTCCCTAAAATCAGCTGTTTTCCAGCAGCCAGCAAAAAAGAGATAAATGAAGAATATTTCATTGCTTTTAAAAGAAAATAGCAGTGCAGTTTGCTTGCTTGAATAGAAGAGAAAAAAAAATTATCATGTCCTTCTTCCATACTTGAGTCAGATTGTATACCTTGTTCCAATACTGAACTACATATTGTAAAGACACTGGTTCATCACTTCTGTGATAAAGTAATATACTCAGATTCTAGGCTGTTTGAAGATATAAACTCATGGTCGAGATTTATGTTATTGTTTTCAAATACTGACCTTGAATTTTATACTACTGAACTTTCACTCCATCTTTTTTATGTTTTAAATAATTTCTCTTTTATCAATTATCACAAATTACTATATCACACATATATTATATTATTAGCACACATATATTTTATGCATCTGTTTGATTGAATAAAATCTTGAAAAAGTTCTAGTTTAATACAGATTGCTGAGAAACTGTTTGTAATTGTGAAACTATTTCTGCCTCTTGGTTATTTCCTTTTCCAGAACATCCCAGAAAGACCAAAGTTTCTTCTTTAGTCAGTTCCCCATTCTTTATCTAATGCTTCCACTAAAACACAGCTTCTGCAATTCCATTCCCTTGTGACACCCTCTTCTTTGAATCTGTGCAAATTTGGAGAGTAAATTTGCCTTCTATCACATTCAGTACTATTTTTATTGGTAGCATTTCTTCTGGAATATGTAACTTTAGAACTAAAGTCTACCATAATAAGGAGGAGTCTCAGGGCTATTAGTATTTCTCATAATATTTCAGTTTTCTGTAAAAAATAGAGTTTATAGAATATTTCTTCATCTATAGTTCTTTACTATTCTTCCCTAACGAGATTTAAAACTGCCTTCTGTTTTATTCATGATAAGTGCTTGGGTTTTATTAATGTTTAAATGTCATAGAATCCTAGTACTTTTACCTTCACTTCTACCTCCCATGAAAGGTTATATATATATATATATAGCGACTCTATTTCATTCTTTGATTGGGTTTTGTTTGCTTTTGGGTTTGGGTTTGGTTTTTGGTTTTTTCCTTTTCTATTCGTCTGTTATCCCCTCAAATATCTGATGTGATATTTACGACTAGTAATGCAGATTTCAATATTTTGTAGTCTTGGGAAAGAAGACAGACAGAAGAGATAATTTAGCTTCTATACCCTTTTCCCAAGTGACTAAGATCTTAAACCAGTAAAATCTTAAATTCCTTGCCCACACTTCCCTCTTTAACTGTGCTTTGGTTAAAGTCTGACTAGTTGATGGCTTTGAATGGATCTTGCAAATCTGTAAGGTATAGTGTTCTCATAAATATATCAGAACAATTGCTTTACAGAATTACAGGTCAGCTCCCTGAAAGGTGGGAAATATGTTTGTTGATTTTTCCCCAAATTAAACTAAATGAACAAGAATATGACCACAGATAGAGAATAACATATCTTTCAATTCATTTTATTGGTTTTTTTCAAATGTCAAGGGCAAAGTGGACTTGCATGCCTTGATAAAGATCACAAATGTAAGACCTTATCAAAATCTATATCCTAACAAAATTGAGTTGCTTTACAGTACTTCTAAGCAGTACAGTTTTCCAAACACATAGCTAAAGGAGGATGACAATTTTAGTCCCAATATTACATTACTTTGAAATGTACGTAATGCCAATTTGTATCTTGCCTTTCTACAAGCAGTTAAGTTCCTTCTGTGTACACAAAATAAGATTGATGTTGCTTTGATTTAGGTTTATTATGATAAAGAAAAATGTATTCTTTAGATTATTACATTACTAAAATGATTTTGATATCATTAGTAGTGACACAGTGTGCCAAAGAAAGTATACCATAGGGTACTTTGGAAAAAAAAACAGGCCTACATTATTTTCTTGATCATTTGGGGGTTTTATTTCTCATATAGATAACATGACAAAAATCAATACCTAAGCAGACAGTGTTTCCAATCTCTACAAGAAGAAGTTATGTTATACTCACTTTACAGGAACAATCTTAGGACAACATGTCTTCAGAATGAGTATAAGTTAATTATGCCTGCCAATTATAAAAAAAAAGAACATTTTGAAGAAAGTATGAAAACATACCAAAGAATGCATTATTTTGAAAAATAATACTAGGCTATTTCTACGACTTTCATCTTTGGCTGATATTGGAAGTTTCAGGAGACCAGCTATGGCTCACTCACTTGATTCCAACTTGTTGCTTGCATTAGCTTTTGGAACTTTTCTCATGGTATTGTTTACTGGACTACTTGTAATGGGTTTGTGTGTCCAGGTTTTGGCAGTGGGCGTAGCTGCAAGGATGGCTTTTGGGAGAAGCTGCAAGAAGCTTCCCCCATGTCCAGGACAGCCAATGCCAGCCATCTCCAGGACAGACCTGCTGCTGGCCGAGGCTGAGCCAGTCAGGAGTGACAGTAATTCAACTGTGGTAACATATGTAAGAAGGAAGAAAAGGCGGTTGTGGAGATGCAAGTGCAGCCAGAGAAGAACAGAGTGAGAACATGTGAACAACTCTGCAGACACCAAGTCAGTGGAGAAGAAGGGAGAGGAGAGGTACTCCAGGCACCAGAGCTGATGTTCCCTGAAGCCTGTGAGGACCATGGGAGTGCAGAGATCCATCTGCAGCACATGGAGGAGACCATACCAGAGTGAGTGGATGCGCAAAGGAGCTTGTGACCCTCTGGGAGGCCTGTGCTGGAGCAGGGTCCTGGAAGGGACCTGCTGACCCATGGAGAAAGGAACCTATGCTGGAGCAGGTTAAAAATCTTAAAAAGCTTAAAATTTTCCTATTTCAAAGTTACTTTCCCACTCCATGCCTCAAGCTGGCATTAGGCCTTCAGAAGAATCTAGACTTGAGGTTCACAGATTTATCTGGACTTCAGAACCTTGAAAACAGAAACATTGTAAACTTTCAGTTGTTCTCTGTAAAGTAGATAAAACTGTCTGCAAACAATAAAATGTGTTGGTGAAGCAAAGGCTCAGATAGGAAATCTTCATTCATTGCTGTTCTGCATGCTGAAACCAAGTCCTGGGGTGTAATACTGTCAAAGTATCAGTGAATACTGAAGGTCAGGGATTTCTACCAATTCCTACCAGCCTGAGATCTGGCATGAATGCAGTTATACCTGTTTGTCCACATATTGCCACATTCAGATCATGTTCTCCTTCAGATAAAGGCTGTTTAATTTTTTCAATCTCCATGCTTTCCTTTTTCACTGAAAATTATTTGGTAAACAAAACTGAGGTAAAATTTCTGAAGCTAAATGGATTGAATATATTTGCTGCATCACAGTTTGCATTTTGTTGATATATTTCCCCAAAATAGACCTACCTGTTAACACTAGAAAACTGTAGATGGAAGGCAATTTTTTTTCCCTTTTTTAAAACCTAAGTGATGCTGATGTGTTTGATGGGGCAGCATGTGGGTTGGTGTTGGAACTGGGGGGTGTGTTGACCTTGTTCTGATTCTGTCTGCCTACAGAATCAGCACTTTTGTTTAAGTTGTCCCTCTAAGGATGCACAGGATGGTGCAGACTTACCTTCTCCAATTTCCATAGCAGTAGCACTGTGAAATCCCACCCCAAGCCAGAAGGGCTATGCTGCTAGAAGATGCACAAATAAACCTTTGAGTAAAAGACTGATCTTTCTTCCGTGCAAGTTGAAGGGAAGCTGAATGGTGGCACACAGGATAGCAGTCCTCATCTGTAAGTGGCAAAAAAAAAAAGAGAAGGATGATTAAATAAAACATGTTTAACAACAGACTCATTCAGCTACCCTTTTACCCCTAAAGACATCAGATTTTTGCCGGCACTGTGGCAGAAATAGCAAACAGGTTAATCCATATTGTTTGCATCTGGTGTCTGAGCAGAGAGGATTTCCTTGAGAGCAGTTTTTCAGTTTCTTCACTGATCACTTAGATGAGATCCAGTCTGAACTGACAGCTCTCTTGTTAGCAGAATCATCCCTGGAGGGACAAGCTCGACTGTTCTTTTCTTGAGTTTTTGGTGATGTCCTTCTGGTTGGAAGTAATGGCATGTATTCAGACTGCAGCTTATATGGCAGAGCTAGGGCCTCCTTGTATAGCAGAGGCCACCTGAGTGCCAGCATGCCCACTTCTAAATATTTTTAATGATATTAAAGCTTTTTCTAAAACAAAACAATCAGATTATTATCTTTATCGTTCTTCTATGCAGTGTTCTGGCAGAGAGAATGAGGAACCCTTCCGGGGACAGAAAGGGAAATAGTTAATAACTGATAGCTTAAAAGGAAAAATATAAGTAATCTCGGGGGGAAGGAGGTGGAAAGGGCAAGGCAGAGTGATAAATCTCCAAGACTTTGTATCAGAGCTCCTCTGTACTGCTTCTATAATTTGCTACTCCTGCTGTGGTGTAACTGCAGGTAAAAGTTGCTTTTTGATCAGGTAATTGTGTTCAGAGAACACCCAGTCATGATCATGCAATTATTTCTGGTGTTTTTGTCAATCTACACCTCTTGAAAAAGTAGCATCTTGATGTCTTAAATAAAAATTCTTAATTGTGCTGTTACATATTAACTATGCATTTTGAGTGTCCCCATGGTGCTGCTGCTGCAGATATTGAATCTTCCTGATCACAGGCAAATAAGCAGCCTTTCCTCTGGGAGGATGTGGAGCACCAGGGGGAGGTCTTGACAACTATGTAGATTAAAAAGAGATTGTACACTAAACACAGTGAGGGTTCAAGCTGAGCAGAAGTGTCTCAGTTCCTCTCACCCTGTGCTGAAGCAGCAGAGATTGCTCCTTGGCCCACATCGCCTGCTCTCTGGCTTTCAGATCCTGGGACATGCAGTTTTTACAAAGACTTGTAATTACCTTTTGGGAACTAGAATGAGCATCTAAATATAGGATATATAGACCTGAACTCGTATGTGGTCCTTTTATCAAATCTGGCTCTGTCATTAAGGTTCTACTTGATAAAAAATACTTAAGATCTTTTTTTTTCCTAGCCACACTGTGTTAAACCTTAAAAAACAATAACGTGTTTCCTCATTTTGGCCATTTTTAAAACAAAATGGAGAAGTTCTACATCATTATTATCGTGAATGGTCAGAGTGCATTACCCCAAACCAGTTTTGCTTATTTTTTTTTACCCTAATAAATGACATGGTTTTATGAGTATTTCAGTGTCATGATCTAAAAACTTTTCAAAAACACTTATCTTCACTGTTCATGTGAGATAGTTTAAAAAATAATCTTTGTGACTTTGTGATAAAGTCAGAACCTGGTATACAGGTAGGGGAGATGACTCATAGAGTAAGATTATCTTGCATAAAATATCTGACTGAAATGTGTGTTCAACAAATAATATTTTTGGGTTGCATCTTTTCATCATGCTGTGAAAGTATGTTCCAGAAAGAAATAAATGCAAAAGCAAGTAGGAAGAGAATAACTCTGTATACAGTGGATAGCTTTGTCAGCATTACTCTGATGAGCATGGAGTCCACCCTTAGGCACTTGTTTAGGTTCAGATGCTATACGTTGCAATTTCATAGTATAGACTAACTTTGTCCCTCAGCTCAGATCAAGTGAAAGATTATAAGATTAACTATGCTGCTCATATCCCATCCCATGGAAGAAAGTCTGCCTCCAAAATAGAGTTGCTTCTTCTTGCAAAGGAAAATAGGAAGGAATATATATCCTTTTTTTCTTTTCTGGGGAGAAACAGGATTGTCATTGCAAATTAAGGAACTTCTATTATCTTACTTTTCAATCTACTATGAAAGCATCTTCTCTGAAAATTGCACACAATGAATTACTTTACTTAGAGGGTGATGAGGCACTGGAACAGAAAGTTATGCCCAGAAAAGTTATGGATGCCCCATCCCTGGTAGTGTTCAAGGCCAAGTTGGATGGAGCCCTGAGCAACCTGATCTAGTGGATGACATCCCTGCACATGGCAGAGGGAGTTGGAACTAGATGATCTTTAAGGTGCTTTGCAATCCAAACCATTCTGTGATTCTATGATTTCATAAAAACAAAAGAATATCGTACAGAAAAAAATTCACATTCACTCCACACGCTGCTAGGCTGATGCCCTAAAAACAGTACAAGGAATAGAAGAGCATTAATCATCTCCTCACCAGTAGTATGTTTTAGCATCCGCAGGTACAAACAAATTTTATTGGGTGACCTATGATAAGCAAGTGATCAGACTGATAATTGATTTTCCCTTTTGCTCCATTTCTTTCATCATTCCTTTTCACCCCTGAGTGTCTATATTGAAGACTTGTATGTTCATCTGAGTGACGAAAAAAAATGATTTTCTTTGTGTTTGCATTTTACTAAAAACTTTGCTTTTCTATTGAGAAAATAATGGATGGAGAAATGTTTTCCATTTCTGTACAGTATTCACCATTTAATTGTTCAACTTGCAAAAACTTAATGAGCAACTTTTACATTTGGAAATCACTAAATTTTTATGCATTCATATAATGAAAAAGATGTCTCCTAATTTTTGTTTGTTATCGGGCACTCTTATGGCATATACTTACTTAATCATTATTTATTCTTTCTATTGTGTGTCAAGAAAGTTATAATTTTTTTTGCAATTAGTTACTTCAGATGGATGTAGTGGTTAGTAAGTCTTAAGATCTTAACCAAAAATATGGGAAAAAGCAATGCAAAATGTCAGTGTTACCACATTTTTTAAGGGATGTCAAAGTTAAAAATTAAAAAAAATAAAACGTATGATGATAGTTCACTGTGAGTTTTCCAGACCAGTGAAAGTATTAATACAACATGTTGGTGCATGAAAAACCAAAAAAGTATGACAGATAATTCAGTAACAAAATATGTGTTAATATATACCACTGTATTCATAAATTTTAATAGAACTATTTATCACAGTAAGAACAGTTAAGGAATTCTGTAGGCTTTCTGCCACTATGGTAAGATGAATGATGAATTTGATGCAATGCAGGTTTTTTTAATAATTTATTGGGTCATGAATTATGGTTTTATTCAATTGAAAATTATTAGATGGGTTTGCCCCAGGCAGTGAGCATGGTATATGAAAAAGAAAAATAGATTAAGCAAACACTCGATGAGTTTAATCATTTCAAACAGGGCAGTGGATAAAGGCACTGACAGATTCAGCAGATGTTTTCACCTCCACACAACATAACCACAAGATGGGAGTTGTCAGTGAAATCCTGAAAGTGTGATGATAATAATGAGTAGTCTGCATAATCTATTATTTTCACGAAATTGATTTATTTTCTCCATGAAAGTCAACAAGAGATAGAACAGAGGGTAGAAGGTCTCTTTCAAGAACGGTGGTATAAAATTATTTTTCTTCATCCCAAATTCTTATATCTGTTTCTGATTAAATAGGGCCATTCCGCATAATGATAGCTGGTGGTGATCTTCCCTGAAAGAAAACAGAATGAATCAGCATTGCTGCATTTTGTTCACATCGTGGTGATGCCTTCACCACCAAGATTATCCATGGAATTTCTATCAAGAACCACTATCACTGGCTTCCCACTCAAAGACCTCTAATATGCAATCAAATCCATTTCTCTTCCAGTTCAACATATTCTGTGTTCTGTTTTCCATAATAAATATTAAGCTTCTTTGAGAACAGAGCAGGGACCTGAACTATGTTAGAGTAAGATGTATACCTTCTGTGCTTTTCAACTAACTATATGCAGAGGTCAAGGTGGTAAGTCCTCATGCTAAAGGAATGATCTTGACACCCACGAGCAGTGGATTTATTTTTATCATTTGCTTTATTAATTTATGTGTATGCCACTTGACTTATCATAGAACTGCTTTTTCAGTGGTGGGTGAAACAGCCAACAGTGTCTCCAGTATCTAATTTTATGTTTCTCTTGATCACTGCCCCCGTCATAGAAATGCTGAGCATTTTCAACAATTTCACTTGTAGCTATAATTGTTCAACACTTAATAACTAATGATTTTTAAAGCGTGTGTCTGAAACTGTTTTTCTATAAAGTAGCAAAGACACATTTCGTGAAAAAACAGTTTGCCTTTCACAATTACTCTGGGTGACATAGGAAGTGTTTGAAGACACCAAAGTTAATATTAAATTCTCCTAGGCGCTACTTAGCTACAAAAACTGCAAATTACCCTATCTTTTTTTTTTTTTTTCAGTTTCTTGTGGGAACTTCCAACAGCTTTGCTAATGCATTTGACATTTCCTGGATAGTGATTCATTCCATGGTTTTCAACACAGCATCCAGACCACCTGAGTAGATCACAGAAACAGAAATTCTTTGGACCAGGTTGTAGGAATTAAATCACATCAATGACGGAAAAAAAGTTGGATCTTTTCTGTGTCCAGAAAAACATACTTCTTTTCCTTTTCAAACATTTCACTGATGAAACTCCAATCCTGATTAAGTAGTTTGTTCTTAAGCAAACAGAAACAAGAAGTTGTTATTACATCACACTGGGTTAACCTTTTTATATGTTTGATATATAGCAGATAAGCAGCAGATATAACCATTTCAAAAGATACTTTTTCCAAGAATAATGTGTGTAGCCTATAGCATAGGAACATTTTTGCTTTCAAATTTTGCTTTACTGAATGTTTTAATCTGTCTCTCTTTTCAGAATGGTCAAAGAAATGTTAAAATATTAGCTATTCCCATCTCTCCTTCCCATCAGAGTAGATGGTAGTTTTGACAGATTCATGGTTTAGTGTTTAAGCCTCTTTGAGTCTTTAAACTACAGTCCACCTTTCTTTTTCAAGTACTGTAATAGAAATGGCAAGGAATTTGCGAACAGAAGATAAGCGAGTCACAGGAAAACGTTATCCAGCAAGAATGGATGTAAGGTTTCTGTACACTGAACCTCAGAATTGTTAATGAATAATGCAAGAGCAGGTTAGCTGCTTAATGACTCCATAGATCACATCTTCCATTCCACATCAATGGCAGTTGCTGCAAGGCTGTGTGACTATTAAGAAAGAGACCATACCTGCAATAATGAGAAAAAAAAATGTTAGTATTTGTCCAAATTAAACCAGCTCTGGCGGTAGATGTTTACTTTCAATCTACTGGAGAATAAATCATAGTAACAATGACAAAAATAACAATAGTAATAATTGTCATGATTATATATAAAAGTTTTTATAATAATTTAAAACTTTCCATACTTCCTCTCCTTATGTTTCCTTTGCTGCTTTTATTTGACTTAAAAAAACTATTTCTAGAATAACTCTCTCAGATCAGTACCAATACCATTTTTTGAAACATTTGATGATACTTTAATTTCATAAGAAACTGTGTAAACGTTAGTTTTCAATATGTTATCTTTTTGTGTGAAGATGTTATTTTAAATCTATTTTTTTGGCTATAGGAGGAGGGAGGGGAAATGTACAAAAATGCCTGGAGCTACTAAGCGGGGGAGTTAGGATAGAATGCAATGTGACAGCTTAAGTTTGTTACTGCTGTGCATATAATGTAAAATGGTCATTAATGCTATTCTGTAAGGAAACTTGCATAAAATAATTAAATGAACCCTAAGGATGGCTGTCAAACTGTCATATACTCACAAGCAAGGAAGTCACCAAGTAAAGCTATCAGTCAGGTCTGACATTCTGAAATCCTTCAAAAAGTGTTAAGCATTCAAAACTCTGCTAGTAATAAACCTGGCAACAGTAAGATAAGCTGGCCTGCCACAGCCTCAGGGTTCTTTTGCAAATGACACTGCGATATGACTCAGTACCCTCACATTTGGAAGAATCTAGTTCATTTTTTTTTATGTGTCCAAGAAAGAATCAAAGACATGCTTAACTCTTCCCAGCAGCAAGCATGCTTATTTTCTAATTTGTAAATAAGTTACAATTGGCTTTTGGAAAACTGCAGTACATATTGACCAGTCTGTGTAAATCAACTTAGGGGACATGTAGCCTGTGGTAATTTACATCAGATAAAGATTTATCTGACACTCTTTTTTTTTCTCCCCTCTTTTCTGGACAAATAAATGTATTAACACTAACAGCTATATGATACAGTTTAGCCATTGATGCTGGATGCTTCATTTTAGCAAACCAAGTCCTCACTAGAATTAGGGTCACTTGTAGTAATTACTTTAAACAGAGAGCTAGTAATGATCAGAAAATGGTCATTGCCTAATCTAGCATATTATCACTGTAATTTCCAAAGTGCCTGTTAACAATAGTATCTTTCTGCCAACTGTGCAATTCAGAATCATTAAATGCACTCAAAAAACCCACAACTTCATGGTCTTTCTTGTTATGTACATCATCTAAGTAGGTTTTGGATTTTTCTTTTCCTGTTTCCATCTTTCTTATCTTTCTTTTTTTTCTTATTCCTTCCTTTTTGTCTCTTAAGTTTTTATTTTCTTTTTTCCCCTTGTCTTCCTTTCTTCTTCCTTCTTTTCTTTTTTATAGTTTTCATTCTCATTGTCTCTTTCATTCTCTTCCTCTCTATCCATCTCTTTTTCTTTCTTGCTTTAGTCTATGCTTCTCCCTTTGTCTCTCACTTTTTGCCTTTCCATTTCCTTGTTTTGCCCTAGCTCTTCTTTTTCATTTATTATATTGGTTAATTTTGAATTGCTCTTAAAAGAAATATGTTGCAAATTATGCCCTGGGCTGGAGGGAAGGGGGAAATGTTTCCAATTAGATAATGTTCCTTTTAATAAAAAAATTAAAAAGCAGGACCTTGTAGGAGACAAAAGTCCACGGTTAACCCATGCCAAGACACTTTGTATCAGCTGATTTGTAAATCTAAAAGTTAAGAGGTGTGTCTACTCCAGAACCAATCACCTGACCTCCTTTTGTAGTCATTGAAGGAAAGTAACTGATAAAGTTTCAATCAACTCCTCCTAATTAAGTTGTCTAAAATGGGTTAAAAATTGTCTCTGGAAGATGTCTCTTCTGCTGTGTATGAAAAAGACTTGGGTAAGTAGTATAGATTTAACTGTCTATATATAATGTAGTCTTCTGAAGTTGGATAATTTTAAATACACTTATTGTAACTCCTTTATGTTCAATGGGTTAGGACAGTAATTAAATCCTTGTTCCTTTCTCATCATTAGGTAGACATTGTCTTACTTTGTTTATATCTACAACTGCTGAACTGATTTTCTCTCATCTTAGCTTCTGATCATTTGAGATGTCTTTAACTTTGAGGTATCCCTTATTAAAGAAGCTATATAACTTAACCAATCAATGGCTTTTAATTAATGATTGTATCACGCCTTTTACATAAACCTCTTAACAGTTTCTGATTTGTTCTTTCCTGCAGATAAGTGTTGACATAGTAATTTAAGCATAAAGAGCAGTTTGAAAATACTGATAGTCACAATTTTAATAAACAGAATTAATATTCATCACCCCAATTTTCCTCTGTTCTTCTTCAGAAGTTCATGTTTGAGGGACCCAATTATTAAAGGTTAATTTGGAAAAATGTGGCCCCAGTGATTGCTCAGAATGACAGAACTGTGTCAAAACACAAGTTAGAACCCAGATGTCTCAGCTACCAGAAAACTGGAGTATTGATAAGCAGTTTGCGTAACACAAAGTTATGCAAAAGTAATCTTGCTAAGTAAACCCCCTTAGAGGTGAGTTGAATGGGTTTTCTATGATATTTTTATAAATATTTCATCCTAAGCCCACACAGAGTGTGGATTTGACAGGGTGAAGCCCTCTGTAAGGCAGTTCTAATAAAATATCAGTGCTGTATCAGGGAAATAAATTGGTGACTACTGCATTTAATTCTTGTCTATCACTGCATAATTCAACAATATTTTGCATCATGAAGGGATGAAAGTGAAGTAGCACTAGTAGTCAGTGTTTCCATCCATGACATAGTGTTTACAAATGAATTAGAAAAGTGATCAGAATTCCTCCTTGTATCTTATTTTTTGAAAATACATTGGCCTTTTAACAAAAACGTTAAGCAGGGCATCACTTGAAAAAGGTAATTAATTCTTGTCTGAAGCTCTACATCTCAACTCTAATGAAATTTTACTATTTCTATATCAGCAATGTTTCAAGGTAAGCTGTTTGCATTCCTTTGCAATTTAAATGTGGGCTTTACTTCCTAGGGATCTCCCTAAGGGGTTTTACTGTCTATCATCACTATAAATCCATGTTATTTAGCCAGTAAACAAGAATTGTATTGTTTTCTGCTGAAATAATCACTTTTGGAGAACGAGATTTCATTTTGTTTTAATCCTTTTAGCCTGCAGCTATTTTTCCTCAGTCATTATAACTCTAACTTAAGTTTGAGTATTCATGCACATGTAACTTTCTAGTCCAATCCATTTCCACATAATTTTTCATCAGCAGTCAAGCTTAGCTAGTAAAGAACGATGAAAAAGATGTTGCTTTAAGCACTAGTGAATTTTCTATTACATCCCTCATTAAAATAGAATTAAAAATAGATAACGTTATAGGTATGTGTGCTGGTATGTACAAAACCCTACATTTATGTTTTGCAAACACTTGAACTTACAATTTTTATTTTCTTAGCTGCCACTAGTTATCTTTTTTTAGGCTATGATAGTGTTTAATGTCTGCAGTCATCTTTTTTTGTAATTAAACATTGAAGTGAAGATCTTGATAAAATCAAAGTATTAAACTGGGTCTACAGAATGGTCATGGAGAAGCAAAAATCAACTTCTTCCACAGACACTGTGCTCTTCTGTAACATGATGATCTGCCTGATAAGTTAACTTCATATTTATAACCTACCTTTTGGTCAAGTTCCATAAAATTACAATACTGAAATAAAAAGCCAACTCAAATTCCTTTTAAGTTTGGATAATGAATTGACTTGAATTATCACTTAGCCCCAAAATTCTGTAAGATACGCTCAGTTTCTTTGTTTGGTTTATGTGTAGTTGTGGCACTAAACAATAGTCTAAAATCCAATGGCTGTGTTGTCCCCTGAGAAGGACTAAGGATAGCCTCCTGGGAATGTGATGATATCCCACAGACACCAAAGGGAGTTTGCCTCTAATCTCAACACCTACTGGACTGGGTTTTGAAACTAAGCTCCAAAACTGTAGCAGGACTACAAAACCCAGAAAATATGTATGCAACAATAATATATGTAAAAACTTAGCCTTATCATGCAAAATCTACATGAAACAATAAGGATAGTGAAACCAGAGAAAAGGCTCTCAGAGCACTGCCACCAGAACACTGAATTCAGAGTCTCCTTCAGAGATTTCCTTAAATACTAAAGTTAATATAATTTTTCAGGCTTCACGAGCACTGGCTTCTTTTATTTTCTTCATCCAATGGTAATTCAATATTTTTGCAAGTATATTTATTTTTCACAGGTAAAGACAGCATATTAAGTATTTAGATCAAAGTAATTGCTTAGTCCCTGCTCATTCAGACTAAAGCCAGCAGTAATAAAAGATATTAAGAGAAGATATGCTTTGGGTTTCTTTCATTAAAATTTCCATTAAAATCTGCTTCTCTCTTCTTTTTCCCTTTCATCACAATTCCCTGTCTGTGTATTTCTTATCTTTTCTTTGCTTTGCATTTTTTTATATGTTTCTTTCATCAGACTCCCTCCACACTCTCCCACCCCTCTGTACCTCCTCTCTCTTTCTTACTGTCTCCATCTTTTTTGGAACTTTCTCTGCATATAGGAAATGAGTTCATTTTCTCCTAGTTTGAGCACAGCTGAAACCTTTGTATATATCACAGAGTAAAATGCAGTCTACTGCACTGAGAAAATGACAAACTAAAATCTTTGAAGGTAGGAGAGAAAAAGAGGCTTTTATACCATCATTGAGGAGGCTACATAAGTGACTTCGTTTCAGAAGATTCTGCATGACCGTGACAGGCTTTTAGCTCTCTGACTATATGCTCAGTTTGCTATAAAATGAAGCCACTCTTTTCGAAGGTGTTAATTTATTTATTTTTATGTGATGTTTGTTATACCATCTAAAATATTATAACCATTCTTCGTTTTCTTTATTTTCTGGAAATGCATTTGTTTCTTTGAAAAAAAGGAACTACTTTGAACTTAAATGTCACTTTCAACTTCTAAACTCAAAGTTATTGCAAACTGATTGTTTTACCAACATTCATTCTTGAAGGATTCAAAGAATTTTTCAGAGATATAGACTTCATCATAGTTTTGAGTAAAAACCTTGCAGTTCAACAAGAAGATCTGCAATTAAAATGATGACACTTTTAATACTCTTACAGTTATTGCTCTCAGGATTTCTGAAAACTTTTCCTTGGATGTCATACAGAAAGCAGCCCTGTGATTTAGATACTTCTGCAAGAGGTCTATGGGAAGACAGAAAGATGTGGATGATTTCATCCCCCATGTACATGTTAGTCAGTTGAAGTGATATCCATGGCAGGAAAACAAAACCGTACTATTTCAAGAACAGATCTGCTGGAGCTAGAGAACTAGAGAAATGTATTGTGTTTCATTGATGACTAACCAATATGACAGAAATGCAAAAATACTGAATCAAAATTTTGAACAAATAGCAGAAACCCTTTGTAGAGCACTGGATCAATCATAAAATCCCAGTATTTTCTACAGTGACTGTGATTCCTGTATTTTTGCACTCCTACACTTGCATCCAGGCTTTATGACCTTGAAACTTTTTGCTAAGGAAACAGGTAGCAGTCAGTACATCATAGAACAAGAGAGATCAGAGACAAAATTGTGATATCTCAGTGACAAGAAACATCCCTTGCAGTCAGTCTACCTATCATTCTATATTTAATCCCCCTTTATTTTTACATGCATTATAAAACCCACCCTCTTCCAAGGCAGAAATTTAATGAAATCAAAACTAATGAGCTAAATAATAGCACTTTACTTTCACAGAAGCTTCCAAATATTATCTAACGGGTTTTCCGTTATAAATGCCTGAGAGAAGCAGAAGCTGACAGTTATAAAGGGATTTTAATTTAATCTCTTCATCTTATATGCACAAGTAAACTGTCATAGCTATATATGTATAAAATATCTGTTCATTCTGAAACTATTTTCACTTTCTGTATGGAATGCATAACAATTATTATTAATCACTTTAATAAGCAAAAAAGTAAGTATTTAATTTGAAAGTAATTTGGTCTTTAGATTTATTGAAGTACCTTAAATAATGAACAAAAAAGAGGAAGAAGGGAAGGGTGTCTCCATTTGCTATGAAGGTACATTTACATATGGAACATATCTTGAATGGTAAAGATGGAAGTAGAAAATATAATTCTCAAGATAATTAATTTAAAACTAGTAAATTGGTCTTTTGTTTGGAGAAACTTGAGCAGACATGACTGATTTCAGCAGTATTTTACAGAGTCAAGATAAGGAAGAGAAAAAAAAAGAAAAACAAAACAACAAAACCCCCCAAAATCTTCATTTTCCTTGCCAGAAATGCACATAGAAAGTCTAGGCTATAATTTCTTTAAACTTTAAAAAAGACTTATGTTTATTGCGAAACCTTCATGGCAGATAGTAACCTTTACAACTTTAAGAATGTCTGTCTTGAGACACCTTAAAGTTATACGTAGTCTAATAACTATTTGAAGGCTTTTGGACAAGAAACAGTGACTTTTACCAACTTTGGTGAAGTAAAAATAATCTTTAAAGTAAATTTACACAGTAGGCTAAAATATTCCTGATTGTGAAATTTACTGTTACTGAATTGTAACAAAGCACGATGTGAAGAAAGGTAGTTCTTACTAGAAAGGGTTTTCTGAAGATAGAAAAATAATAAAAGAGCTAATTTTCACACAAGCCATGTCCACTCAGTGGAAAACCAATTTTGGAACCACACTGATGGTGGTATATACTGAGAAATACACATGGAAGTTATTAAATATTTTAATTCACAACAGAAGAGTCAAATAGAAATTCAATCAATGCCACTTTTTCTAAAAAGATTTTTGTGCATGTTTCAGACAAAAAGTTGGGCAGTTTATTCCTTTGATAACTGAAGAGAAGAAACAGCAAATAGTATCAGAAGTATATTTTTATTTAAGGCAATCAATGGATATAAACTAGAGAAGTCAAGAAAATTGGGAGGTCATTTCTCTTATATAACTGCAGTTTGTAAATAAACACAAGTTTTAAGCACAAAGGCCTTCCTCATTTAAATCAGTCAAACAAACAAAAGCATTCAAAAGACAAAATGTCCCTCTGCTGAAAGGTATCAAACCTAAAAATATTCAAAACCTAAATCTTACGAAATAAGGAAAGATTTTTAAAAAAGTGTTTACCAAAGCAATAAAATCTTAGTTTTGCTTAAATAAATTTAAATATCCAGTGGGCTTTAACAGAGTTTTAATGACAGTCTTGAAAAGATAGGAAGAGAGTTAATGAAAAGGGTTAGACTTACTCAGTTACCATTTCACTCTCATTTCCCTTTATTCAGTATGTGGGGAGAATTAGGCACTTTAATCAAGCTAAATTCTAAACCCAGTGAACTCAATAAAATCATCTCTCATCTGATGATATCTAAGATTGACATTTAAAGTTACCTGTCTCTTGAGAGAAAGACTTGTTGCTTTCCTTCTGTCAAGACTGCAAATTTTACTTATGGTTGGGTGTTTGCTCTAAAATTTCAAACCTGATCCATGCTATCTTTCCCAGTGGGTAGTCTGCACAGCTCTTGCTGGTGTTGCTCAAGCTTACCAGGTAAGTTTGAGCAGTTATTTCACAAAATACTTCATATCCCAAGTATGAAAGAACATGCTTTGTTCTTTGCCAGAAATAAAGTCTGAACTGAACAAGTGGTTCAGTTAATACTGAAACAGAACGAACTCTGGAGAGGTAGGAATATGGTATTTTTCTGGGATGGGTGACACTCCTACTGAAATTGTAAACTTTTGTGTACATTACTTAATACATTTGTTTTTAAGTAGGTGTGAGAAAAGCTCTTAATGAATACATAGTTTTTGTCCCATTTTGAAGTCAAAGCAGAGCTGAGGAAATGCTCCAGTTTCAGCAGGGAAGCATCAGCAGGTCTTTCCCAGAGCTACATAAAGCTTTTAGGTCCTTCCATACAATCTAACTTATTATTTTAAAAGTATAATGGTTTTGATCCATTAATGAGCCCTGCAGTGAGGGGAAAACATAAGAATATTTTGCATAACCTTTTGAAGCATCTCATTCTCTTGTATTCAAGTGTGATTTCCACAAAACTCAGTAGAAAGTAAAGAACCATTGTGATCACAAAACTTACACTTTGACAGTTCTAGAGACAATAGAATGTCAATGAAACAACTGGGAAAAAAACCACTTCAACATCATACCATGATACAGCTCATAAAAGTGCTGTGTTTTAAAAAACAGCTTTCACTGAATACTTGCTCGTTTAATTAAAATTAATTAACATATTGCTGCATAGACTTTCTTTGACCAGAATCTCAGTCTAAATGTGTAAGCCACTGACTGTTATTATCTGCCAGCTATTCTATAAAAGCAATTGAACATATGTGCACTATTCTAAAATATCTGCTAGCATAATGGTAAAGACATTTGGCTCAATTTGAAACTACCATCAGAAGAAAAATAATTACTTCTATTTAAACAATAAACACATTTACAAGAATAACAGGAAAGTTTCACAAGTTTCTGATTACAGATGGGTTAGATCACAGATATCTTCTGCTTTTTCATATCCAAAGGGAACAAAAGGCTATGTACTTTCTCTGAACCTCTATATTTATTCTAAACTAAGTTAATTAGAGAGACAAGTGTCACCTACTTAGACACAAAGAACCTGGGGAAGGAGCAAGTAGCTCAATGAACCACGAACTATAATAAATAGGTCAGCATTAGGAGATACTTTTAAGTTGTGGAATCTGGATAAAATTCCGTTTTAACACCAGTTTTTTACCAAAAAGTATCATAGAACTTTTGGATGGTTTGGGTTGGAAGGGGACCTTGAAGATCATCTATGTCCAAACGCCCTACCATGGGCAGGCACACCTTCCACTAGACCAGGTTGCTCAGAGATCCATTCAAACTGGTCTTGAACACCTCCTGGGACAGGGCATCCACGACCCCCAAGCAACATGCTCCAGTGCCTCACCACCACCACAGCAAAGAATTTTTTCCTAATTTGTAATCTAAACCTGCTTTCCTTCAGTTTGAAGCCGTTCTCACTTCTCCTGTCACTGCAGGTTCTTGTAAAGTCCTTCTCCATGTTTCTTGTAGGCTCACTTCAGGTACTGGAAGGCTGCAATTAGGTCATCTTGAAGCCTTCTCTTTTCCAGGCTGAACAAACACAATTCTTCCAGACTTTCTTCATAGGAGAGGTTCTCCAGCCCTCTGACCAACTTGGCATCCTTCCTCTGGATTGCTCCAACAGATGAATGTCTGTCCTGTGTTGAAGACTGCAGAGCTGGATGCAGCACGCCAGGGGGTCTCACCATAACAGAGCAGAGGGGCAGAATCACCTCCCTGGACCTACTGGCCACGCTGCTTTTGATGCAGCACAGGATACGATTGGCTTTCTGGGCTGCAAGAGCACAGTGCTGGCTCATGTCCAACCTCTCATCCACCAGCACCCCCAAGTTCTTCTCAGCAGAGCTTCTTTCAATCTGTTCATCGCCCAGCCAGTGTTGATACCAGGGATTGCCTTGACCCAGCACCTTGCACTTGGTCTTGTTGAACTTCATGAGGTTCCCATGGGCCCACTTCTTGAGGCTGCCCAGGACGCTCTGGAAGGCATCCCATCCATTAGATGTGCCAACTACATCACTCAGCTTGGTGTCATTGCAAATTTGCTGAGAGTACACTCGATCTCTCTATGTCATTAAAGAAGATATTAAATAACACTGGTCCCAATACAGGTATTGAGAGATACCATTCGTCACTGATTCCTATTGTGACTCTGAGCCATTGACCACTATCCTCTGGATGTGAAGATCCCGCCAATTCCTAATCCACCTAACAGTCCACAGTCCATCACTTTCCAGGTTGGAGAGAAGGGCATTGTCAGGGCTTGTGTCAAAGACTTTACAGAGGTCAGTACAAGTCTCTGTTGTGCCCTCACCTTCTCTGGGTTTCCAAAGGAATGTAAGAGCATAGGTAAAATGCAGACAAAATTTCTAAATCATAACATGATATAATGCAATAAAAGTGCTATATCTTGAAAAAAGCTTTTAATGAATGTTTTTCTCAAATAATCACTTTAGTGCTAAATAGAAGATTTTCTTTCCCTAGAAGATGAAGCTACATATTTGAGCAAGTGATGTTTGGCAAGCTCTGGCTATATTCCCAATGAGAATGGCTGACAAACAGAGCATGGGCTGTTAAATCTAAAACTGGGAAGTTGAATTCAGAAAGAAGTAATGATATGCAAGATATGAATATATTTGAATCCTTTCATCTCTAATCGTATAAAGTCCTCTCGTGATGATTAGAGACACATTTTTTGGGCTTCTATCCTTCTACAAGTAGAAATTCTTGGAGATGCCATTAAATCAGGTATTGTTTTGTTCTCAGTTCAAGCATCACCAAGCCCAATCATGCAAGCATCATGCTGTTGTAGCAGTTATACTATGCCAGTATTTGGAAGTGTTTGAAGAACATTGTTTCACTTGTTGAAAACAGGTATGAAATGTCAAGGAAGAGCTGCCTTTTCTGCTTTCTGTCATATATTTTTTGACAGCAATGATAATTTATTTTTATGTGAATGCAGTTACACTGTACAAAAGATTTCCAACATTTCTCATTTTAAATATAAAAATTTTAATATCATGGTTCCATATTTAAATATTATATATATATTAGTACATATATATAAACATGACTGTGAAGAAGATTAAGTTGTTAAATTGGAATACAGAATAACAAACTGATATAAGCATGATGGATAGCACAGATTTATGTATTCCATTTTGATCTTGCAAATACCTAGACTGATGTAATTTTCCTGTAGTAACCTTAAAATCTATTTATTTTGGTGATGAAGGTAGGGGGTGAAACTACATCACTGTGCAGAAAAACCATTAAATATGTTAAGATATTGCAGTTACAAGTTTAATAGAACTCATTAAGGTTAAAAGTACAATTATGAAATGCTACAAAATCCCTCCGTCTACTGAGAAAATCTTTCTATCCCAAAAGTTTCCCATGTTTTTCTTTTTCAAAAGCTTAGTTTTATAATCAAGGAATATTTACAGAAGAAATAATAAAGTATTATGGGTTTTACAATTTCTTATATATTTCCAACTTAGTTCCTGGTTTTGTGTGAAGACGATTATTGACTTGTTAAGTCATGGTTAAATTGTCCACCAGGACTCCTAAGCTTTCTCCACAGATATGCTTTCCAGCAAGTCAGCTTTTAGTCTGTACTGATGAATGGGGTTATTCCTGCCCAGGTGCAGGAATCCACATGTACCTTTGTTAAATTTCAGTAGTTTCATCTTGATCTAACTCTCTAATTTTTCCAGGTCACACTGAATGGCATATTGGTATACGGCTGAAATATCTGAATGCTGTATCAGCTACTCCTCCCAGTTTTTTTAAAATGAGCAAACCACATCTCTACTGAGCAGATCCCTCAAGAGGCCAAAGTTCACTTTCCTGAAAGCCAAAGTCCACTCTCTTGAACTGAAGACTAGTGAGCTTTCTGTGCATTTTCCTTTCTGTTCTAAGGATCTTTACTATTTCACGGTAATTGAAGCCCAAGATGATCTTGAGCTTCACATCCACCACCAGTCCTACGTTGCTGGTGAGAACTATGTTCAGCATAGCACCCCTCCTCATTGGCTCCTCTATCCCATAAAGAAGGAAGTTGTCATCAACATATTCCAGGAACCTTCTAGTTGGCTTATGCCCTCCAACAGGTGTCAGGGTGGCTGATGTCCTCCATGAGGACCAGGGCTTATGAATATGAGGCTATTTCTATCTGTCTGTAGAAGGTCTCATTGCTTGGTCGTCTTGGGCTGCTGGCCTGCAGCAGACCCCCACTATAGTGTCATCTGACCCTGCCCTTCTTTTAATCCTCATCCATAAGCTCCTCATTAATCATCTCCTCATTCATCTCCAGGCAGAGCTCCATGCACTTCAGCTGGTCATCGACATAGAGGGCAACATGGCTTCCTTGTCTTCCCTGCCTGTCTTTCCAAAAGAGCAGCAAAAATGTATTCCTCCATTGCTACACTGAGTCATAGGAACCACCCTGCTAGGTCTCTATGATGCCAGCAAGGTTGTAGCCCTGAGGGTGTACATACATCTCTGTCTCCTCTTGTTTATTTCCCATGCTGCATGTATTTGCATAGAGATATTTAATTTGGGCCCCTAATGAAGCTGATTTACTGGATTGAATGGCTGCAATTCCTTTATGCTGCTCTTTAGGTGCTCTCCTGCTGACCTGGAATCCAGCTCCAGGCTCTGGACAGTTCTCACTGGCACTGGCATCCAACTAGTAGGAGTTGAATTGACTACTAGGAGAACTGAGGTTCCCCTCCCCCAGCAACTTTAGTTTAAAGCCCTCTTAACCAGCTTGGCAAGCCCAAGACTGAAGATGCTTCTCCAGTTCCTGAGAGACAGACTCCATCTGTCGCCAGTAGATAAAGTTTCTCAAAATAAGGGCCATGGTTAAGTAGCTTTGGCCATTGTACCAGTCCTGTAACCATTTGTTGATTCACCAGATTCAAATGGCTCTTTAAAACCCTTTGCTGTTGATCAGGAGCATTGATGAAAATCTATCTGTGCTCCAGAGGCTCTTATATTCTCAGATGTGCATTCCAGATTTTTACTTTTGAGGTTCAAACCAGACACGCTGACATTCCAATTGATTTTTAATAGGAACATCACTAAGATTCCTCCAGCGTGAAGAGAGAATGGAATGACAGAAACAGTTCTATGAAATGCTCTCAGCCTAGTCTGGTGAGTCTGTCAAAGGTATGTCAGCATGTACTACATTTAAATAGGCAGAGCTATGAAGAAGCATATTAGCTGATTGGATATGATGTTATTAAGCAATGTATCTAATGTAATGTCTGTTAAAACCTTGTCTCAGAAGCTTCACTCAGTAATACAGTAATGAGTAAAACACAAGCACTCTTATGGAGTTAAGAGCTTGCAAATTGAGAGGAAACCTTAGTCTTTAATCTCTTGGGTACTAACTCTGGTTTATAGATTCTCACTCAAGCATTTAATGAAAGATACATATTAAGCTTAATTTAAGTAACCATTGTAACTGACAGAAGTTGATATTTATACCATATTTAAAGCAATAACTTTCTTCTTACTGAATGCATTCATGTCTATTTCCTCAGAATATGTTTCTATAAATCTTAATTAAAATTTTCTAATAAAGAAAAATTATCCACAAAAGCCAGACATCTGGCAATCCAGTATTTCTGAAAAGAAACTAAATGAAATCAAGACAAAAAGGAACAAGAGACAGCCTATTTCAATACTTCATCAGCATTTTGATTTCTTTCCTTTAATTCTTTGCTCTGAGATAAATCTTCTAGAAAATAAATGCATATATAAAAACAATGTCTTTGTATGGAAACAATGTTTGTAGAATTCAAGTTGTAACTTATTTAATGACTACATTTTCAATTTAAATATCTAAATTATGTGTTAAAAATACAATAAGTATCTTATCTTTTTTAAGAACTATAATTTCAAAAAGGAAGTAAGTTCAGTATATTCAGCCTACTGACATGCTTGAAAGTGCCAGACAGATATATTTGTCAATGTTTTTTTTTTCTCTCAAGAAGCTTTAAGTAAATTGAGAAGGAATGTTCTCCTTTTCCTACAGTTTAGAGCAGAGACTTTGGTGATGGTTTTTGGTGGGTTTCTTGAAAGAAATTGACTTTCTGCAGTGATTACACTTCTTTGTAGGTAAGATTTGTTAAAAAATACTGTAGATTTTCTAAATTATTTTTTAATATGGAAAGGGGAGAAGACAGAAGGATAGCTGCATGGCTCTTAATGTGTTTTACTGTCTAAAAAGCTTCTGTGGCTCAGGCTGCATAAATTCAGTCTTCCAAAATAAACTTTGAAAATAAGTATTGATATACTTATGATTTTCAAATGACAATGTTAAGTTAGTGGTTCAATAATTTTTGTTATTTCTGTTGTTATGCTTGTTTGTCTGTCTTTTACCAATTGTTATAATGGGAGTGTTAAAAAGTCTTTAGAGCTCTGACAAGATCTTTCTATTATAAGTTCCATTATGAAATACATGAAACCATAATTCTTATATTCTGCAGGATGTATTCAGGTAAGTGTTCTTGACAGTTTTCAGGAACATGTAGAATTATTAAAGAAACAAAGGAACCACTGTTCTGATACCAACTTCTATAAATATCCAGGAGGATTATATCTAATCTATCTTCTAGCTGGCTAGACCACAAACCACTCATAGATTTTACAAATATCAATTAAGGTCAGAAACAGGCATCTCAGAATTTACTATGTAAAGTTGAGGACTTTACTGTGATTTTTTGCCATGGCTACTAGAAATCATTTCAGTTTTTCTGCTGATTATGAAATTCTGTTTTGTGTCTAACTCTCCTTCGAAACCTAAAATATGAAAGTGATGTGATGGCAGATGGAGATAGCAAGTCGGAGATACACTAAAGGAATATATTCTCAACAAAGTACATGGATTAAAAAAGGGATTCATGCTACTTCAGATGCCAAACATAGGTACTGAAGTGCTGAGCCTACGTACTTAACATAGTCAATGAAGAGAGGTAGCAGTCAGGAATCTGAGCTAGAAACATTACTTAATCTGAGTACCATTACTTAACTTGGAAACAAAATCACTTTTCCTAGATTGACCCTCTCCTCTGAGTTATAAACACAATGTCATGAAAATAGATTTTTTTTTTTTTACTGCTCTGATATGAAGAGGGTTTTGCGTTGTGTGTTTGGGGTTTTTTATTTATTATTATTTTTATTTTTTATTTTTATTGTGGTCTTTTATTTCATGTGTAACTATGGAAAAAACAGGTGCAACTCATTATGGAGACTTTGAAAACCAAAGCCCTTGTTTTGAAGAGTAGGGCAGTCAGTCTGTACATTAATATTGCCTTTTACGTCTTAATTTCTTCACTTTCCAGTCTCCATTAAGACTAGGTTAATTAAGAGTTGTTAGGGTACCACAAAGTATGAATTTGTAAAATATTTTTATATGAGTTAGTGAAATGCTAACTGCCTGCTTAGTCAGTCAGTGAAGAATACTTTCAGTCTTGGGCAAAACAAAAAAAGGTATTTCTATATAAAGCTAAAGAATTTATAGTATGCACATCAAGAAATATATTTTTTTAATGGAAATTGACATAATGGTAATGGGACTCAAGCAGATGGAGAAAATTTTACTTGGGCTCTGTGTGATATCCTATTATATGACCTAAATAAAAAACTGCATTACGTTTGAAGTAATGAAGTCTACTTGAAACTATTATAGAGGACCACTTTCTCCTGTGCCTACATGAATCACATTCAGGGACCTTCAGTCAGAATCACTTTATCCATTACTAATAAGCCAAAGGATTTACCCGCAGATTTTGCATAAAGCCTTGTAGTATGAAACAGCATTACAAGAAGCAAC
Organism: Empidonax traillii; assembly: GCF_003031625.1. Classification (NCBI taxonomy): domain Eukaryota; kingdom Metazoa; phylum Chordata; class Aves; order Passeriformes; family Tyrannidae; genus Empidonax; species Empidonax traillii. Next base: position 73,711 of record NW_020955306.1, read on the forward strand.
AGGAATCTTGCACAAACTTCAGTTGATCTGCTGATGGTGTTTGTTGCTTCTGTAGTATAGTGTGTTGTCAATGATGTGAATCAATACCTGAGAGCGGATGAACCTCCCAGTGTGTAGTACCCCTATGCAGTACCTGGTTGAATGTTTACAGCAGAAGTTTGCAGTGATGCTGCATTAGAATGTATCTTCATTACTTGAAGCCGCAGAGAAAAAAGCTAATTACCTAAAACTTTGTTGAATACCTTCTACCAATGTATTAAAGAACAAAACCAAAACCAAAACCAAACCAAACCAAAACAAAACAAAACAAAAACACACAAAAAAACAACCAAACCCTCACATGGTGAACTGACCCTAACCAGCATCTAAGCCTATCTAGCTGCTGGTCACTCCCTCCTCTGTGGGGAGAGAGAGAGAGTCAGAATAGCAAAAGCTGAAAACTCATGGGTTAATATACAGACAGTTTAAGTTTAATAGTTAAAGTAAAAGCTGCACACAAAAGCAAAGCAAGGCAAAGTAAGGAATTAATTCACTGCTTCCCACCGACAGGGAGATGTTTCACCATTTCCAGGAAAGCGGGGCTCCATCATGCTTAATTATTACTTGGGAAGACAAATACCACAATCATGAACGTGCTTCCTTTCTCCTCCTTTTAGTAATACTGTGACACTCTTTCAGTGAACTCTTCTATAGGAAAGATCACGAAGAACATTCTTTAAATCATCTCTATCTCATGCACTCTGAAATATTTAATTTCTCCCTTCTGCAAGTTGCTTGAAGATTGTCTATCTATCAAGTGCAAAACTGCCATATACATTGAGAATGCCTGTTAAAAGAAAAAAGAAAACCAGAAGAAACTTGTGGGTTTTTTTAAGATTAATAGTATACTAAAAACTAAAACAATATCTTTCCTTTCTAACTGTGATGAAGTGGGAAATGGGTAGGGGTATGATTTATTGCGTAGTTCAAAAAGTGCCTCTGCCAAGATCGTTGCAGAAAGAATGCAGCATGAACTTGTGTTGCTATGAATCATTTATCAACACAGGTGGAATCAGAAGAGAGCACAATATATTAATGAGTAACAACTCCAATTCTAAAGTCAGATCCTTGGCTCTGTGTTTGGTGATGTTCCAGACAGCAGCAACAGTTAAAATTTTCTATATATAAGTCTGTGATCAGTTCTAAGATTTGCTATAAATCCTATCTACTATGCACAGCATTACAGAACAGAGACATAAATTACCATACTCTCTTGTCTTAAAGCTGTAAGATATACATACATACAAGAGGAATACATTTTAGGTTCACTTCCTAAATCCTTTACTGAAGAAGGAAATTCCTTCACAGATCAGACCTGAAGTACTAAAAGAGAGCTTTTTTATTAAAGGCCTGGTTCATTAGTGTTCCTAAATCATCAGTAGCTGCAACAGGCCTGATTAATGCAATAGTGTAAAAGAGCTTTGCTAGTCTCAGTGAAGAGTCTGACCTATATCTATTCCAAAGTCCCCTGCTCAAGAGACAAATCAAATCAAACTGCGTTAAGACGTGCAGTGTGTTTTAGTCCAAAGAAATCAATGGGATCACTTGGAGCCGAAGAATCTAAGAGGTGATGAAACTATATTTTCCATGTCCTTATCTCAAATTATAGGTTTACAATTTCACTGCCCTGTAGAAGTGTCAGTGGCAGCAAAGACAGGCCTGCCTGTCTGAACATGTGTGCTCCTGAGCCAACTTACCAATGACTGATTGTGGGCACAGATACAGCAGTAATGATAGAAAGTCAGTCTCCTAACAATTCCTTTAGCTGCAAAGCATTATGCAAATATTTAGCAAAAAAAATGACAAAATCATATTAAGGATAATAAATATGCTTTCATTCTACTTCACAGTTGATAAATTATTAACAGCTTAACTTTTCCAGACAATGTGCATGTGCAGGGAAGCTTCACTAGTTTTCAAGACTCTGTAGACTCACTCCTGGCAGAGACCTCCAGTTGCCATCCCCTGGTACTTGAGAACCATAACTCAACAGGACAACTGTCATGGCAGAGGACTAAAGGACACTTTAAAATATGTCATTAATTAATGAGTCCATGTGTGGCACAGTAAAAATCCTCTGTGCAGTGACTGGAGGAAGAATTTATCTTTTTTTTTTCATACAGCCTTTTACTCAATCTATTTACAAGGCAATTAATATTCTGGCCAACAGACTCTGCATGGACCCTAAAGACTATTATCTATGTCAAATATATAACTTATAAGGTCAGAGAAAATACTTTACTCGTGTGAGTGGAATATTTTTTTCTGCTAATCTCTTTAAATAGCAACTGCCTATTTGAACAGAATGTTTTTATTAGCCAGAAAAATGTTAATCATAGTAGAAGATGTTCACAAAACAGGAAATATGCTGTTTCTATTTCACTGTCTTTGGATTTAAAAATCTTCATTTATATTGTCAAAAATCACTGCTGATGATGAATGCAATGATAAGGCAGGAGTATCAAGAAAAAACTAGATGTTTCTGGAAATTATTTGCCACAGATAAGATAGAATCTTTCTCTGTAACGTGCAGCACTATGAAATTCTACACATAATAATTTCTCTTAGAAACTCACACTGACAACAGTTACTAAGAAATCATTGTAAAATAATTTGCAGAATCATGGTGTAAAGGTTTTTACACCATATCAATATAAAACAGTTGAAAGATATGTTTTGTTCAGTATCAATAAGCACTTGTTGGATTTATTGTTTTGGTTATTGTATGGCGCTTTTTTCTGTTTGCAGTTATATATTTTTTTGGTGTAATTTCCTAAGATAAACAACACAATTATTGTATTTTTATGAAAGAAATCTTTTGTTAATCTTCCATGTGGTAATCTTTCTTCTTATGATAATCTTCCTTTTCTCCCTGGGGAAATCTTTCTTTTCTCCCTGGAGATTGTCTCTGGAGAAAAGCAGGCTTGGGAGGACCTTATTGCTCTCTAAAACCACCTGAAAGGAGGTTGTAGTGAGTTGAGGGTCAGTTCTTTCTCCCAGTAACAAGTGACAGGATGAGAGGAAATGGCCTGAAGTTGCACTAGGGGAGGTTTAAATTGTATATTAGAATAGGCTGCCCTGGGCAGAGGTGGAATCACCATTCCTGGAAGTGTTCAAAAGGTATGTGGATGTGGCACTTGGAGATATGGTTTAGTGGTGAACACAGTGGTGCTGGGTTAACAGTTGGGCTGGATGATTTTGGAAGTCTTTTTCAAAATTAGTGATTCTATGATTTTATGTGCAATATTTCAAATTTTATTTGGCCTTTGGAAGAAATTGATTTCACATTCAAAATCAAACTGCTGAGTCATTATGTGGAGAAAGACAACTGGGGGCCTATAATATGCTGAATGCAGTCAAATCTCCAAACTTATCGTCTCCAGCAACCCACCTTTTAAATAAGGCAATAGGCTAGATAGAGGCATAAGGAATATTGCTAGATGGTAGCTTTTGGGAAAAAAGCTAACTGCTTGCAATTTATTCTTTGCAACCTCTCGAGAATACAGCTAACCAAAATCAAGTTTAATAACACAATAAATGTGAAAAAAATACCATGCTTCATGATAAATAAGTGAGATAAACATGATTTCCAGTCTTCATAGAGAATATCGTTCAAGAAAATGAGCATTTGCCAATGCAATCAGTGCAGGCAGCATGTTACATCTATCAATATTTAGGCAGCTAAGGTTACAAAAATATGAAATTAAGATGTATAATTTTGAGAGATGACAATGCAACTACAGGCTGTGCAGACTTAACCAAAAAGGATATATATCACAGAGACAGACTTTCTTTTAGATGTGTTTAACTTCACTAACCAGTGCTCCACCACTTCTGTCTTGCCCTATCACTTCTGCCTGCACAAACAAGACAATCTCAGGTTCTATAAGTAATTTTATTGATACACTTTTTGATTTATGGAAATCTGAATATGAAGATGTTGGAAAAAATATGTGGTAAAGAGACAAAGTATGTAACAACTACTCCTCTGATTGTTTTAATCTTTAAATTTCAACAAGAAATTCAAGAAGCATTTGGAAAATAATCTCAGGCATATGATTTGATTCTTGGGGTGTCTTGCAATGGGCCAGGATTTGGACTCAAGAATCCTGATTAGTCCCTTCCAATTCAGCATGTTCTATGATTCTTTGAAATATATGAAAATCATTAAACAATAAAAATTTCTCACAAATATAATTAATAAATTATATTCTTTATTAATCTTTTTCAAAGTCTATAATTTGCCAAACAGTACTGGTTAACTATATTATCTGAAAAGTGTGAAACTAAGTTAAAAATCTTAAATTAAGCGGGGGAAAAAAAAAAAGAGAGAAAAAAACCACCAAAATAATTTGTGGTTTGACCAGCATCATCAGATCTTAAAGTTTCTTTTTTTTCTATGGAGATCAAAAAGAAAAAATAAATCTAAACCTTAACAATTACAGCTCCTGTTTGAATAAGCAATGCATCAAAAACCATAAATGTTTATTTTATTTTTTAATTTCTTTTCTGAAATTACTGCTGCTTCCACTTGTAACATTATGTCTACGTCTTCAGAAAACAAAATCTATGTGTTTTGAAGAACCTATGTTTTCTGTAAGAGTATGATACTGGGATTTGAGGATTTATTTTTGTTAAATTGCTGTAACAAAGATAAAAAAGTTGTGTTCAGTCTTGATTTTTTTAGCAATTGGATAGCTTGTTATAAAGAAGACATTAAATCAGTAGAAAGACTGACATTCCCTGTCACTAAGACTTCTCCTAATTAAAGCCATGATAATTTATTTTTGTCAAAAATGTATTTGCATAAGTGAAATGAAACCATCAGTTTTAAATTAATAGCTAAATGTAGACTTAAATTACCAGTGAACATTACATTTCAAAAATAATATACCATTCAAAATAATTGCCTTTTTTTTCTAATAGACATGCAGAAAAAGAGGATACAAATAGATGATGAATGTGATTATGATTACCTTCTAGGAGTACGACTAGAACAAGCATGTAATACAAAATCTTAAGCAGATGATGAAACACCTGTTGAGCTAAAAGATAACAATTGAAATGATAAACACTAATATAAGGTTGAACTGTATTTCTGTGCATCCATCTAGACTATAACACTATAACACTATAGAGCATAATAACACTTGCCAAAAATGGGTGCTACAACAAAACATAGTTCCTTCTTACCCATCCAAGCTGAAACTTACATCATCTCAACATAAAAAAATAATAATTAAAAAAAAAGAAAGATATTTTGATTCAATACCAATAAAAATAGGTGAACATATAAATATTTTTATTATTGAGGAAATGCCCCATAACTGTAGAATGTAGAACTTGGGTGATTATTCTCTCTTTTTTCAGTGGCACATCATTACTGAAGCTTTGGGGTTTTACTACAAATTTAATGTTCTTTATGGGTTACCAGGAGACATTTTGCAATTTTCATTATGTAATGTAGATTTGCTGTAGATTTTTTGAAAGTACATGTAAACTTTGTGGTTTCCCACCATTGAAACAGACTGAACCATTCCTTTTGCCTTCTACATTTCTAAATGGGCAAGCTTGTATGCAAGAGTTAGAAATCTCATATCCAATTAAGGTAGGACTCTCTTCCATAGAAATATTTTATCTGTCTATTCTCAATATCCTTCACTTGATGTAATTGTTTATCCATTCATGAACCCAAATTTTTTTAAAATTATCAAAGATGTAAATTAAGACTGTATTCTGATTAAAAATACTAGTATCATACTTTTTTTTGTGTAAACCAATTAAAAAAAATTGAAATAATTTTAGCTTCATTATAGAAGTCTAGTTATAAGATTTTTAGAAAGAAATAGTAACAGTTATTAAAATTTTAACACTTCAATTCCCTCAGTATCCTACAAAAGACAGAAGCATTATTAATTTAAAATTTTTGTCCTTCTTTAACGATAAAACCAATATCAGCTTCATATCAAAACCTTAAAAAATAAATTTTATGAAGATCAGAATAAGAAATGTTAATGTGGAAAAGTCATAGCAGAAAAATTTAATATGAAAATACACCTGAAACTAACTCTTAGGATTAATAACTGAAATAACTAAAATTAAAAAAAAAATAATGAAAGCCAGTGTGGTATTTTTTGTTATGTTAGCTGTGTTTTGGAGTTCTTGCTTAGACTAAACAAATACTAAATATCAGAAAATTATTTCATTTTGCCTGTCAAAGAGTCAAAGCAATTCAGTCTCATATTCAGACTTTTATTTCTTAGTTAGCCAAACTAAACATTGTTTAATAAGACCATAAGGGAAAAAGAAACAGGAAAGAAAAAGCCAGACAACAAGGGATTTCTGCGTTAACAAATATTTGGTATGTTCACCATAGAATAAATCCTGTACACGGGAAATTAGTAGCCCAAAGACATGTTGCAATTTTAATGGGAGGGAAGAGGACTGAACAAAGAATCAGATTAGTACCCAGAGACCTGCCTGTTGGTTTCTAATAAAGTTACATCTTCACAAGTTGCAGTCAGGGGACGGTAGGTCTGGGGATAAGTTTATGGTATGCGCATGACAATCATTTACTTCCTTTAGTTGCTTTAATTCTAGTGGTAAAATAAATATTATTTTTGTCTGTTCAGTCACTGTATCCATAGCTGTTCATCAGCTTCTTGAGGGAAGTAAGATAGGAATTTACCTAGTCAATATCTGCTGAAAAGCTCTGATTACAGAGTGAGTTGACCCAAAACTCAGCCTAAGAACTGGAAAATACAAATTCTATTTATTGATAAGTAAATGAGAAGGAGTGATCTGAGACAGAGTAACAATAATCCAGAAAGACTAGTGCCTCCTTCTTGGTCAGGTAGGAACGTCTGTTTCTGTGGTACTGGGACTACAGGAGTTAACGAACATCCAAAGTTTTCTACATTTTACAGGATTTCTCTGATTAAATTAAAGAATAATTACACATATTCTGAGATGCCTCAAGTATTGGAATAAGCTTTTGCTCAAAAATTTTTTGGATAAGAGTTTTGTTAACTGACTTTCTGCTATCAGCAGCAGAACTCATAAGAGGTTCAATAACTTTAGGCTGCAGGCTACAGGGAATATCGCTGGACTTCCAGTCGTAACAGTGGTGAGTCAGCAGAGTGAAAATGCAAATCCAAACAAAACACACTACTCCACCACAAACCAAGGAATTAAAACAGGAAACAAAAGTTCCATGCATCCTAAAGCTCCACAGTTGGCTGGTTGCAATTTTACTGTTCATTTGTCTGATACTATCAGATGGAGAACATAAGTAAAGTTAGGTAGAAGTTCAAGTGGCCTGGATGTTAAATTTGTTAAGGCTCTGTAACTTTGAATACACTACGAAGAGTGATTATACATAATTCAAAATCATAACTGAAGGTATAATGGAATCTCCTCACCTACATCCTACAGGATGTACTTCAGCTGGGCACAGGCTACATGTATTTTCCAGTGTAGTGAATTATTTTAATTGCTTGTGACTAATAAGGATGCAGCCTTTCATTGATACAGTTATCTACAGCAGATTGGCTGAAAATGACAGACAACAAAATAATGATAACTAAGAAATTAGGCATATGAGAAAGGTTCTTTAGATAAAAAACCCTGTAACTACTTGGGGTCACAGCAGCCTTTCTTGTAATCGTGAGCTTTATTAATCAACATAGACATAGAAAAACATCCTTAATAAATGAAGAGAGTGGAAGCTACCTGTTCCTCTAGGGCTATTGTTGCCTAAATGGCTGGGGGGAAAAAAGACTCCAAGCCAAATTAGGTAGGAGACAAGATAAGGATACAAAGACTTTAATGAGCCCCCAGGCTTTCCAGAATAACCCCAAAACGCATCTTGAATACAGGTGTTCACAGTTTTTATAATGATTTTCATCCAATCCCCGCCCAGCCACCACCCAGGTTCTGCCCCCACCATGCCTCTTGGGAATTAGGTCTGGGGGCGTTTTGGGACCCCCTCTTCTTCATCTTCATCTTCCTCAGAGCATGTAATGTTCTTGGAGGCCTTCCAGAGTCCTAGGCCTGAAGGTTGTTGGGTCTACGGCTATATCTTCTTCCATAGGGTTAGGATGTTCTTCTACAATTCTACATTGAAAAAGAGAATAAACAGGCCAGTGGAATTTAGGGGAATTGAAATGGGAATGGGTAAGAGGGGTTTGAGCTGGTGTGTTAAAGGGTAAAGGGATAATATGCTACTACTCTAAAATCTTCATTTACTACATAACTACTTTTAAGATCTACAAAAATTAAAAAAATCAAAACATCAAAACTCCAAGGTATCACTATATAGGATTGTTGAAAGGTAAAGAAATAATCAAATCTATATTTTCCATTTAAAATGAGAGCATATATACTCTATTTCAACAGTTAAGTGTGGTTGGGAGTCATCTTATTGAAATCTTAACAGTCTGTTTGCTTACTGCTTCTCCTTTGTTCTACCTAAAATTTGTCTGGAAATGCTAACTGAAATCTAGAGGCATCCTGAAATTCTTGTATGTCAAAACATCCTCTGTTCTTGTTATGAGTTGACAAGAGGAATTTGGATGCATTGATCCATGGAGTTCTTTCAGCAAGGTGGAGTAAGGTCATAAAAGGAGAGAAAAGGACGTGGATCCTATGCAAGCTGCTTAACATTACTAATCACAACACAAAACAGAAAGAAACAGAGTAGGACAATCTGTATGACCTTCCACTGCTCATTCTCTCCCTATCTCTAGTGATACATACTTAAGTAATTTTTTTTATATATGCAATATATTGTCATGGTTTAACTCCAGCTGGAAACCAAGCTGCACGCAGCCACTCACTCCACCACCAGCAGGATCAGGAGAGAATCAGAAGAGTAAAAGCTAGGAAGCTTGTGAGTTAATGACAGTTTACAGGGACAGTAAAATCCATGCACACAAGCAAAGCACAACAAGGATTAATTCACTGCTTCCCATGGTCAAGCAAATGTCTAGCTACCTCCTGGAAAGCAGGGCCTCATCATGCACAATGGCTGCTTGAGAAGACAAATACCGTCACTCCAAACATTCCTCCCTTCCTTCTTTTTCCCTCACTTTATATCCTGGACATGATGTCATACAGAATAGAACATTTCTTTGGTCAGTTGGGTTCAGCTGTCCTGGCTTTTGTCTTCTCCCAGTTTCCCAATAACCCCAGTCTCTTCACCAGAGTGGTGGTACGAAAAGCTGAAAAAGCCTTGGCTCTGTGTAATCCCTGCTCAACAATAACAAAAACATCTCTATATTATCATCACTGTTTTCACTACAAATCCAAAACACAGCCTGACACCAGATACTATGAAGAAAACCACCTCCAGCTCAACCAAAACCACCACATGTGTATACAGGCACACATTTTCTCTTTAGCATCAGGAAGTTACTAGAAGAAGAATAGTTATCATAGAAACAATTTTAAGAAGCTCAAGTGAATTAGTTTTTTGAAGAAATGTTGAATGAATCAAATGTTCCCTAATGGCGTATGGAGAAAATTATAAGTTTAGTCTAGCAGACAAAATAATTTCTATGGTTAATATGTGAAAACTGATGCTGGAACAATAATCTTTTTGTTAAAAAGGAACTTAACCACAGAAAGAGCATACCAAAGGCAGTGAGCTTCCCTTTATGAGACATGAAGTCTGATCTGTCTGGAGAGAAGACTGCGTTAGGAAGAGGTAAAATGTTACATTCTGCAGTGTGCAGAAGGCAGAGCATAATAATTTAGCAGGTCAAATTACAAGCAGGCCTGATTGGTTATGGACTAGACAAAGAAGTCTTGTTTAAATCATTTCAGGGCAATGAGGCAGGTGACACAGTACTCATGGAGCTGCTTAGCCACTACAAAACCTCTTACTGTTAACATTAAATCACTTGCAGTGTGTTTCGTGGGAAGGCTAAGAGTTGTCCTGCTTCTCAGTGACTTGGAATGCTAATGGATTTTTGAGAACTGATTTCCAGTGCAGGCCTGCTATCAGGCTGCTGAAAAGTTGCTCTGAAATTTAATTTCTACACAGTTGTAAAAGGGTGAATGTACTGGGCTATATGTGCAATATTTATCGCATAAGAAGCAGATGTGATGAATCACAGAAGCCTTTTATAAACCACATTTATCAGCCCCCCTGCCCTAACTACCTTTATCCTCTAATTCTTTTTCACTGAATATGTTTAATCACAAAATACCAGGTTGTAAGAGACCTCCAGGATCATCTGGTCCAACCTCTCTTGGCAAAAACATGATCTAAACAAGATGGCCCTGCACCTAGTCCAACTGAGTTTTAAAAGTGAAATTTTAAAATATGGAATCTAACACTTTCATGGGGAGATTATTCCAATGGATGATTGTTCTGACTGCGAGAAATTTTCCTCCTGTGTCCAGCTGGAGTCTCCCCAGGAGCAACTTGTACCCATTAGGCCTTGTCTTTTCCATGTGACTCAATGTAACAAGGGAGTCTCCATATTCTTTGTATCCACCCTTTAAATACTGGAACATGGTGATGAGGTCTCCTCTAAGTCTTGTTTGCTCAAGGCTGAACACATTGAGTTGTCTCAACCTTTTGTCCTATATCAGGCTTCCCAGTCCTTGGATCATCTTTGTGGCCTTTCTCTGGACCCTCTCTAGACTGTCCACATCTTTTTTTTATAGCCTGGGCCAAAACTTAATACAGTATTGACAGTGTAGCCTCACAAGTGCTGAGTAGCATGGTGTTCTCACATCCGAAATCTCAAAGCAGCAGGAGTAAAACGTATAGGGGACTTTAATCTTGCCACTGGAAAAGAAGTATATAAAAAGCTCTTCTATGTTCAACAAACTCCTTAGGAATTATGGAAAACTATCTCAATCCTGTCTACTGGTATTTCAAATATATCCAATTAAAATTTTCTGCTATGATTTCCATAAAGAAAACTCTCAGTTTAACCTTTTCAATGACACCAAAGACACACAAGTCCATCTCCAGACTTTTTTGAATTATAACTATTGATATCTGAGTATGGACTGATGCTCCTACTGCTTCTGGTTTCACTAAACATTAATGACATTAGGGAATAGGGTAGTAACGACATGACACAGTGCAAAATCTAAAATGTGAAGAGAAGAACTTTCTCGGTGTGGTTGTGTGGTCGTGTCATATGAATTTTTTATGTAGTATAACAGATGTGTTAGTCAGGAATAGCATTGCCCCCTGACTTGCAGAAGTGAAGGAACTCTCCAAAGGAATTTTGTCACTGATTTACCTTTTGCTAGACAAATGAATTTAAGTCTTTTATAACTTTTAGCAATTGAATCTTGTGCCTAAACATATTACAAGGAAACAAATTTTCTGAAATTATTTTGGGATGTGAACTATGGTGTGAACAATATGGAGGTTTTTATGCATGTTTGAGTGACTTTAAAAAAAACATCTATGACTTGGAAATAATTCAACCATCCTTACAGTATTTTAGAATCCTTATCATATTCTAAAAAGTCTGAGGGATAGTTTTTGTTAGCACCTTTACTCAAAACCACCATTTTCTCACTTTGTATTGCTGGTTTACATTTCAAGCTAAAAAAGAGTCTCCAAGTCCAACTGGTCTCAGCTGCCAACTATGAGAATATGGCATGGACCATGACTTTTGCAGCACAGGGAGAGGAGCAAACAGCCAGAAACAATGCATTCAGTCCAGGAGTAAATTCAAAATCTTTCTGCGTGGCCAAATGCCCCTAGCTTCTACTCCAGACCAATGGGGTAGAATTGGCCTGAGGGTCAAGAATTTTTGGGGATCTGGTTGTGAGAGAGGTAGAAATTTTTATTGCTCTGGTTCCTACCTAAAATCTAGTATCAATCCTCTTCTTTGATCCTGTTGCTGATTAATACAGAGAGAAAAAAACAAACAAATCACACAACAAAACAGAACAAAAAAATAACCCGCCCATACAAAGAAGGATTTATGTTTTTATTATTATTATGGATCACTTTATCAAGTCTTTATGAAATACTAATCAAAGACTATTATTTAGAAGGCTGTAGAACCTAGATTGCCAAAATTTTGTCTCGTTTCTTTTAAGTCAGCAGCAAAATTTTCACTCACTTAAGCAAGACAGGTATCAGGGTTGATTGTCCTAATTAAATTAGTTATAAGTACCAGAGTAGCACAATTTAACCTTCACGTATAAAGTGAATGTATATGGACTTTCCACAGATAAATTAATTTGAAAAAATATTAAGAGGAAAAATGGGCTTGCTATACTTACATCACCCCTGCATTATGCTAATACTTCATATTACAGCAGTGGTAGAAAGCTTACCTATTGTACTTACATCACCCCTGCATTATGTTAATACTTTTTGCTACAGCAACATCAATGTGATGAGGCATTAACATGCTCTGTCTCTGAAGTGATGTACAGTAGCACTGATGATATGTTAGTTTAAATCACTGTCAAAATGATACTGCTGTAATTCTTCTGTGTTGATGATTTGATATAATATATTGCTGGAGGAACACCATGCTGATTACCATGCTAGTGTAATATTTTCCTGTCACTGTGAGGATACTGTAGAATAATCTGTGGAAAAGGAGGGAAGAAAATCTGACAGAAAGAATCTATAAGAAAAGCAAAACTTCTCCAAGTATTCATTAAAATGTTATCTGCTTATTTGGGAGCCCCTGGTGGTCTAGGGGAAAGGCGCTGCACTGTCACCGCAGAGACCCGGGTTCGAGTCCCGGTCAGGGCCCCTCCCCGGGCAGATGGAGCTCATTAGCCCTGTAAGGCAATCCATCTACGTCCTGAGGACCTCACTGCCACCGTCCAAGCGTGCTTGGCCCCGGAAGATGAACCTCAGGATTAAAGGGTGGGCTCAGTTCCGCGCACACTGTGTCTCACCTAAAAAATCCAATGCGCAGGCTGGAAGGTAGAAAGACCTTCCCCGGTTCTTCGTTCCCGAAGACTGGCCATTCATTCATCTGCTTATTTAGACATAGAGGGTTTAAGGAAAACAAGAACATGATTTTACCATAATCAAGGATAGAGAAATATCAATATAGGTTTCCTAAATTTTTTCTGCAAATAAAATAATAATAAAATAGAGGAATGATTTCAGAAGTAAATGCGTCTGAGATAGTCATGCTAGTTTCCATTTTTATTGGTCTACAAAGAAACTGAAAGGAGAATTAAAAGCACAAAAACTAGATTAATAGAAACTGAGGTAGTTAAAGAGTGATCCCCAAAGACATCTGACACATTGACCCTTTGGGAAATATAGAGCACGTTTCTTTTAGATGTCTTCAGTATGCAGGGGGATAGCTAAGGACTGTCAAGAGACATTTCTCCTTGCCCCATAACCCAGTACACCTCAAACAATTTCTCTCTCCCTGAGTTCTCAACAAAGCAAAATTGCAACATGTTGTGATTCTTCAGATGCATATGTAAGCATGTGGGAGGAGGATTAACAAAGGTCTCTGACTCTATTTGGAACAAGGGATTTGGAAACACTTTGAATTCCCCCAGGGGATGTTGACCCAGGAAAACCTTAAAACTTTGGTGTTTCTCCTTCCTGCCAGGCATCCAAGGGCTTTATATTCTTTGACGAGGAAAATCTAAAGACCTGAATGACCTTTCCTGAGATGATATACACAGAAGTTTCCAATTCGGGAAAGTAGAGCTCCCTGGAGCTTCAAACCTTGGGCATTCTGAAATTCCTGACTTCCCACATCTATATTTTTATAAGCAATTATCTGTCATGAATCACTTTTGTAATAGCTTTTTGTAATACTTTTACCATCACTATCTGTCAAAAAAGGTTAAAAAAAAATACTCTTTTCAGATATTCCTTCCCCAGCTGAGCTCTCTATGCATGTTCAGTGTGCAAAAATCATTAAAAAATGTATGACATACTGCTAAAACAGCTATCTCTAGAAGAGTGTGCCTTAAAATTTGTGTGTGCTTGCTTCCATCATGTTGTAAGGGACAGTATCACAATAGTAAGAATAAAATTAAGAAAGGGAGGTGTGATTGCATTTGCTCATCAGGATCTAGTCATAACCTCAAGAGCTGCACAAGCTCTAGGAGGCCACAAGGCTGTACTTCAGGACAAGCTGAACTATGCAAAGGAAATTACTTATGTTCCTCATTTTTTATGCTTCTTTTTTAAAATTAAATTCAAATATGAGTCACTCTGTAGAAGAAAGTGTTTGAGAGAGAAGAGAGAGTTTTTAGTGTTTCCAAGCTTATTCCTGGTTTAGTGTGTTTGGGTTTCTGCTCTCTGTAACAGTTTTTGTTATAGTCTTGTGCCTTTACTGAAGCCTTTTTTACAGCAATATGTCACTATAGAGAATTTAATTTTAAAATATCAGGACAGTCTAAAGCTTCCATTCCTACTGCTACAGTCACTGCCATAGTGACCTGTGACCCCAGTTAAAGCTATTTTAGACTTTCTTGTTCCCTTGGTAGCCAGAATGGAAGTTGAGAAGAACATTGTTTGTGATACCTTTTAGCTTCAGAAGTATCTGTTTTTCAGTCAGACCAAGAAGTATCTCTCTCTTCTATAAGGAAGTTTAGGTAGTTGTCTCAGAGCAATTGTGGAACCTATAGAAAGTGGTACTAGAGACTCAGGATGTGGGGATATTTCTGTTTAGCAAGTAATCATCAATTACCTTCTACTGGGCTGCTGGAAGTGACATATTATATGTGAGATGAGAAATTAATGTCTTCATCATTGTGGTATTAGATATCTCCAGGAACTTTCACAAAATTAGCAATGTAAGTTACTGGCCAGATTTAGGGTAGCTAATTATGCCTTTCTAATACAAAATTCAGTCTCATATTTCATCTATATACTTTAACTTGCGGATCTGCTTAGTGCTGCTGTAGTTGACTGAGTAGTTATTGTGTTCCCATGAAGAAATGACCACTAAGAGCAGCAGCAAATTGATACTTAATGTAATTCCACAGAGGTTTTCCTTAAGTTCTTTCTAATTCTGAGAATTACCTAACATAACCTCAAATATAGAGTTCAGCCTAAAGATCATTTTAAAGCCTGGGAGTATTTAGCTTCAAACACACTTACTGGGTCTTCCATTTCTCCTGTACAGCTCTAGTGTATTTCACCATTTATCTAATAGAACATTAAAATCAGTTAAAAAATATCCATTAGAAAAAATATAAATAATTGGCACAAGAAATAGGAAAATTTGCCATGTGTTTGGTGTTTTAGGAATGGCTATGAAAATTTGTCTGACAAATATATTATTGTATAAATCTGCACATACTCTTGAAATATGCCTTCTGCCATTTGAGAAAAAGAATAAGGAAGAAGCAGCTGCTTTTTAGTTGCTCCTGCCTAATATGCTGTTGCTGTCACACATCTGACTGCTTGAGTTATTGGTACACACATGTCAGTGGGAATCCCAACCCAAAGTCATGGGTTTATTTGATCTCTTCACAATTCCTGCTGCTCACATAGGATACAGTGACTAGAATAAAGCCTCACAAAAACAGTGTGCTGTAGATTAGGTATAAATATAACACTGTTGTTACTTGTGTATGACTTTCTTTAAAACAAAACTGAGCAGACAGCTTGGCAGTCTAGCAACAGTGCATTAGGTTTGCTACACAGAAGATCCATGTGTCATGTGTTCCTTACCAAAACAAAGCTATTAATTTATTTTAAAACTGAAAAGAAATTTATTAGAGGAAAATAATTACTTTAAAACTTTTCTCCCTGTGGACTCTCTCTCTCTCACACATTCACAGTGGAGTTTTTCCCTGGAGAAATCAATACCTTGGTCTGCTTTTCCATACAGTTCTAATGAAATAGTAGATATATTTTCACAGCTGCTTCAAGTGAAATACTAAGCTTCTGTGTGTATGGTTTGTAGAAGTTCAGTTTACAGAAAGAAGGCTAATTGGAAAATCATGATAGTTATGTCCAAGTGTAAATCTTTCAGATAGATGAGATCTGTGCAAAAAGCATAATCTGATTAAAAAAAAAAAAAAAAAAAAAAAAAAAAAAAAAAAAAAAAAAAAAAAAAAAAAAAAAAAAAAAGAAAGAGAGAGAAAGAAATAAAAAGGAAAGAAGTGAAATATCTTACATTATATAGGAAAAACTGTTCAAGGTCCATATATTGCCTCTTTACCAACTGTTGAGAGTGATTGCCCAGGGAAGAATTTAGGACCAGGACAAATGTTGCTTCCCAAGTGTGTTCTCCATAATTTGAGAGCCTGTGGGTTAATTTTACACGTTTTGATTCAGACTCAAAAATGTTTCAATGAAATTTTCCCAGTGACTTCCTAGATCTAAAGGGAAAAGGGAGAGTGTTTATAATGAATACTTGTAAGAGATTAAAAAAAAAAAAAAAAGAGAGAAGAAAAAATCCCACAACATCTCCATCTGCCC
This sequence comes from Empidonax traillii, assembly GCF_003031625.1. Taxonomy (NCBI): domain Eukaryota; kingdom Metazoa; phylum Chordata; class Aves; order Passeriformes; family Tyrannidae; genus Empidonax; species Empidonax traillii. The sequence continues at coordinate 90,158 of NW_020955306.1, forward strand.
CCCAAAAAATGGCAACCAACTAACCAAGCAAACCAACCAGCACCTAACAACATGCAAAAACCAAACACCCAAAAGTACATAATATAAAGGAAAGATGTCAAGTTAATCTACATATTTTCACTTCTTTATAAAATAGCAAAGGAGTGGGGGAAGGGTTATTCTGCAAGCAGATGCTTCTGAATCCTTCACATATTCCATTTTCAGAGAAGAGTGTTTGTTATCTACAGCACCATATTTCACAGTAGGGGAAACAGCAAACAGCATTTGATAATTTGCTCCTTCCATAACACAACAGGCAGAAATAAGGAGTTACAACAACTGAATGATCTGAAACAGCGTACCATGAGAAAACCAAGAACTAATTTAGTTCTGTAAAAAAGACATTTCTTTCAGTTATGAGCTTCATGAGTTTTATTCTTCAGTTATTTTCTAATCAAACAGAATGATTCAATCTTTGAAGTCTTAGCAAATAGTCTTGACCAGAGCTGACGAGTAGAGATTTTTTTTCTTTACGATGGGGTTAATACACAAATGATCACCATGACATTTCCAGATGAACAAAATTGTTGGGAAAAAATATCCAGACATTTCCTAGCATTTTACTCCACTGTTTCTATACAAAGAATTGTATAGAATTGGGCATGATTTTCAGAATGCTGGTATGCACCTTAATTCATAGATAAGATTATAGAAAAATGGCTGCAGTTTGTTTTGACATCTTCACTACTTGAAGGAAATGCATTCAGATCAGGTGATGAGCTTCCTGATCCTATGTGTTAATTAATGAAATATGTCTGTGAGGCTTCTCTGGTCAAAAGGTCAGATGAAGACAATGGTTTATTAAGTCCCAACACTTCTTATGAAGAGTGTTCCCTTTCATGCAAACACTCATAGAACAAGAAAATTGCTTAACCCCTGATTTTGGTAGCACAATTTGTCCCCATCTGATTAATTTCCAGAACATGCGAATAACTGTACAGAGGATGAAGTTCCTGGTAACATTTCTCAGCATTGTTTCTATTACTATTATATGTGCACATTGATATATATGCATATTTACCATTCTGACCTTTGGTCTCTTGATCCTTTATAATGTTTTTTTCATAGTGTGCACAAAGAGAAACATTTTCAAAGTCACAGGAGATGTCTATGCATATTTCTGTTTCTGTATTTATTAACTTCTGTAAAGCTAGTTGATCTTAACATCACAGAAAACGACTACATGAAGAAGTAAATTTTAGAATTATTTTAAAAATTCTTTTTAAGCTCAAAAAAATGAGCAAAGAAATTACTTATACATAGCAAACGACTAATGGTAAACTACCTCTGCTAGATGACTCCAGTCAAGACAGATTTATGATATGTACTTTGTGGATTATACCTTGGAAATCATCAAAATTACTTTTTATGATGTTTCTAGTACCTAGTGAAAAGCTCCTGACAGAGGGTGAATAAATCTCTTTGGGGAAAAAAAAAAAAAAAGGGGGCAGAGGGGGAGAAGAAAAAGAAAGTTGAGAAACTTCAGTGAAATAGCAAACCAACACTGTCAGATTTAAAAATAACTTACACTTAAATATTACTTTAACATATTCTGTCTTTCAAATAAAACTGACTCTCATTTGTAGTGAAAGAAGCAGTATTTTTAAATTGCCTGTCTTTTTTTCCTGAAGCTGGATTTCTGAAGCAGGAATCTATGGGAAGCACGTTATTCAAAGCAATATTCTACTGTTTATGAAAGGAAGGAGCCAAAACTAAATACTTTCTTCAAGAAAACAAACAAAATTATACCCACAACAAGCAGACATCTAATATGTTTGGGTTTATGTAATATTTTCTTGCCAAGTTTAGTTCCTCCAGGAGACAGAAAAATAATTGCTGCACATCAGCTTTCTAGGGCTGCACAAACACAAGTATCCCTGCAACACACTACTCTCCAAATTATTTTTCAAACATTTGACATATTTCTAATAATTAAAAAAATCTTAATTAATCAAGGAGAAAGTTTTTTGGATCAGAGTGTGTGTAATTTAGAAATGGTAACTTTTAATATTTATGTCCAGTTCCAATTCTTTAAAAACAGTTATTTTATTATCTTCAAATTGGTATAATGCTAATGTTTGCTTTAATTAAAGTAGCACTATGGCTGTCTACTCAAATATTTATAACTGCTGCTGCTATAAATCTGTCTTTCAATACACAGCATCAAGGGCACTTCAGGTTTATTGGATGAACAAGTAGGATAGCCAGGTATTACAGACTGATTTCAATACATTGTTTTTATCCTTGTGAGGGTGACATTACTTAAAACAAATGATGCTGACTGTCAATAACATGCCACGGACCTTACATTTGCGTTAATGAATAATAATGTTTAGTGCAAGGTGGATAATCTTCAGTGTTGTTTCTAATTACTGCAATTACTACCTAAAAAAAAAAAAAAAAAAAAAAAAAAAGGTCAAGTTACGGTCAATCACATTTTATGGCTATCCTGTGGCTGCTGCTCTGCCTCTCTAAGTGTCGGGCTCCCTCAAGCAGACCTTCTAAAAGCTTGGTCTGCAGGGACATCTAGCGGCGCAAGGATTACAAAACCTGAGGGCAGGCTGATTTTTTTCCAGCGCCTGTGACTCCTTCAGGGGCCCAGAGAGGTGTGACCAAGCAAAGTGATCTGAATTCTTCCCTCTTTCAGGAACTGTAAGGGAGAACAGGAGCCACTTTTACTGTTAGCTGCAATCCCATTTCACAAAAAAAACACGTGTTAAGAAGGTGATAGGGTAGAACCTTGAAAACTTTTAAACCTGTCGTGTTACTATAGTTTCTTATAGCAGCAAACAAGTTACTATGTGGCACTGCTGAGACTGCAATCCAGGAGTGGCACTATTTATTCTAGTGACAAGTTTTTCTGCTTTTCATTATGCTATATGTCCTTTTCTACACAGGTTCTTAATCACAAAAATACTTGGAAACCTTCCCTGAATTACTTTTAAAAGTATGACTTACATTTGTCATTTGTTGATTGTTCTTTTCTTTTTTGGAGAGAAACATTGATTACGAAATTATTTCCAAATAGGTGAGGTTTGTTTTTTGAGTCTCTGTTCGAAAATATGTGTTACTATGCAATTACATTACCTGGAGCGTAAAGTGGTGATGTTCTTATCCTTAGTTTGTAAAGGTAGAAACAGGTGAGGATTTGCTCCTTTGAACTAGACTTTTAAGATAAAAGGCAGTATTTTATTTTATTGTAGGTAATTTTATTATATTGAAAGAACAGTGAACTTCAGTGGCTGCATGTTTTTTTGTGCCTGATTGAAGGTTACCACAAACAAACTGAACTGACATAAGATATCTCTGACTTTAGTGTTAACCTGTTATTAAGCGAATATGGAACATCACCTGGAGCATCTGATTATACTAACCGTTTCACTCTAGGGAATATTAGGAACAAAAAAGGAAAAAAATAGACATAATATATATTCAGGTAAGCATATGAAATATTTGGACTGATTTGAACAAAAAATACTCAGCAATAAAATATTTATTATAAGCATATGTACAGAGAGAGTGAGAAAGAGAGAGCACATAATTGTGTTATGATGAGTTTCTTTATGTGTACCAAGGAATTTACACTACAGCAAAAGATAAGCAGTTACTGTTAATGATTTTGAAAGCCTATTTATTTATAATATTAACACACTTTCCTTCTGCCATGCAAACTTTTCTGTAATCAAAAAGCTCTGCAATGTTAAAATGTAAAATTACAGGAAACAAAAGAAATTAAAATGGGGATAAACAACTGCACAATCTGCACTCATTTATTATAAATCTACTGAGAATATTTTACTGAGTGGAGAAAATCAAAAAAAGAAAATAGTATATTTTCAAATTTGATAAACCTTTTTCTTGAAAAAGAAAAATCAAGATAGAACAAATCCTAACTCACTGGGTTTTTTTGATTTATTTTTTTTTATTTTCCAAAAGCAAAAATACAACCACCATTGTCCTATAAAAGTTCTCTTTCCTATTACATACTAAAAGGTTTACGATTAAATTATTTCTGTCATCTCTGATTGTCACATTTTCAAAATGTTGATGTTATCTGATAAGATGCATCAGAAATTATCTTTAAAATTTTAATCTGAAAAGCAGTCATTACAAATTTACAATTCATAAAAATCCATAACTGGCTTCAACTTTCAATATTTAACTTTTTCTGTGACATTCCTACTATTTTTACTTGTTGGCTCTGGTTGTGAATAAAGCTGTCACCCTCATATTTCAATACAGTATTGAATGTTCCAGAGTGCCATCTTTCACATAAAACAATGATTTTTCTCCTTGACAATTCATGATATACCGGGCATCAACAGGCAAATGATTTATTCAGATGCAGAAGAAAACTCTGACAGCTGATTATACTGTCATATTCCCCCCTGTAACTCAACTTATCAAAACATTAGCCAGGACCAAGGCAATATTCACCAAATTCAGTATCTGCAATGACCTAATTCTGGATAATAAATTAAAAAATACTTTGGGGCAATTAGGGAGGATTGTGGAGGCCTGTTCTTTCACACATATTGTGAATAGTCTATATAACCCACATCTATATTTTTAAAACTATCTGAATAAAGTGGATAATGGCCAAGAGGTCCAAATGAACATGATATGAATATAAATGATATGATATGAATATGAACTCCTAATGAATATGACCAAGAACTTTACGTCAGGTAACTTAGCAAATTATTAAAGTACACACATTAAGTCATCTACACATATGCAACTGTGCAGAGAGCTCAAGTCAATAATGTCTGAGAAAGATTCTCTTCTGATGCTTGGAGCTCAGAATCACCACCGACAAGCATTACTGGGAAGAGAGGATAATACAAAACATTGGAAACTTGTTTTTTGCTTAAATAACCTTTGTACTTTTACAGTAATGTAAAGATTTAACAATCATTTGCAAAACTATGTAATAGAGTAACTGAGATCATATGCAATACTCAGATACTGGTCAGGTGTTGGGTGAAACTTAACTCTAATGTATGAAAACTAATGAGTTGTAACCAAGAGTTCTTCCTCTATATTTAGGAGAGGAAAATCAGCTTTTCTATCTTATTTCTATCTCTATTCTAGCTTTTCTATCATATACAAATATTTCTGAGATCATTGGGCTCTGAGTGCAACAAGTTCTGCAGTGTCCCCCTACCCCATTCCTCTTCCTTCCCTTCCTGGGACTGGCATGGGGGAGGGAGGTCAGGACCACTTCTGCTACCAGGCAGCAGTGACCTCAAATAAGGTCTGAGATCAGCCTCCATGCATATCTTCTGCTCCCATGAGGGCTGTGCAGGAGGTCAGCCCTTAGCCCTGGCCTTTGCCTGGGTGGAGTTGTAGGGGTGCCCCCTTGGTGACTCTAGACTTCCCAACTTGCCCTCAGATATCCCTTGGATGGCCATCCTGGGGCAACTCTGACTGGAACTGCTCTGCTCTCCATGCTGAGGGCTGCAGGACTGTATTCCATATCAGGACTCTGCAGTATCCCCATGGAAGGTGCATAAATGTGTATGTGCCTGTAAAAGAGAGCAGGAAGGTGACTCAGGAATACTGCTGATAACACTGTCTGTCTCCTCTCAGCTGTACTGAACAGATCCGGGCCATTGGGAGCAACTGTGGTATTTTCCATCAGTAGCTGCTGGGGGAAGTGTAAAATTGCTTTTTTCTCCTATCTCTGCAGAAACCCATGGGTAAACATCTAAAAAGGCATAAATGGAGAAACCGAGAATGGAAATTTTCAAAACTTCCAAAATTTCTGTTTTGAATTTTGTCACAAGCTTTTAGCCTACTAAGGAACAATAATTTTAAATTATTTCCTTCACACAGAGCAAACTTCTGCATAGCTTTACTCTTTACTTGATCTTTCCTGAAAAAAAAAAAAAAACAAACAAAAAACCACAACAAAACTGAACCAAACAAAACCAAACAACGGGTAAGCAATAAAGAGTCTCTTCCCAACTTATCTCAACAAGAGTCAACTGAATTTTTATCTAGGGGTCAAAAATCAACTTTTAAAAGGAATCCCATTGCGTAATGAAGTCCATATAACTGTTGAATGTCACACAAGAGACAAGTATACCCTAATATATTTATGATATTATTCTGAAATTCAAGCAACTTCTAAACAAGGTTGCCATAGCTCTTTCTCTGCTGCTTGATTAAATGTTTCAGTATGAACTATGAATAATGAGTATTTGTTTCCTAAAACTGTCAGTTATCCAAAATAACTTAAGGGTGTGAATGCTGTAGGGTGTGAATGTGAAAGGGTGTCCCAAGACACTCAGCATTGGCCTGGTTTTACTCTACATGAAGTTAGGGAGAATTTTCCAGAGTTTAACAAGAGCATCAATAAGCTAATATCACTGCCTTCAAAAAATCTTGAATACTCGCTTCTAAGCAGCTTTGAAAGCCTGAAATGAAAAACCCATTTAGAAGTGCAAAATCACTGTATTATCATTATATTGAGGCTGATTTATTTAAAAAAAAAAAAAAAACCTGTTTAAAGAAAATCTGTTTTCAGTGAAGTGAAAGAGTTAGGGCTTCCTGAGAAGAATGGTGTGAGAAAAGTTTAACTTAAAAGTCATAGGTTAATATTTCTGGTTTCAGAGAAAATGGGCTTATGCACATCATTATTTTGCATGCAGAAAAGAAACTTGTAATCTCATATAATCTTCCAAATATAAATAGTGCTCTTTTCTTTCTTAACCAGCTCATTCATTTACATCAGCAATAACAACATTTTTTCTATGAGAATATCAACAGTGACACACACAAAAAAAAGAATAAATGTCATTCTGTAATTTCAGAGGTGATCAAAAAGTTAATATTATATGTAGTGTTGAAAACACCATTTGGATTTCTAAATATTTTCTGAAGAAAGCACAAGGAAATATTTCTTTCATCTATAATGAGATTTAGAGAACGAATTTTAAAAAATCTAGGAAGACAGTGGAAGCTCAAAAGAAATTAAACCCAGAGCTTTGAGATACTGCAGGTCAATATGATTAATAAAACTTTTAAATATAAGAAAAATACTAATCTGAGATGTATTTTCTTGGTTTTTTTTCCAAGTCTTCGCTAATGTCCATAACAGTATTAGTATTTCCAAGTTAAATTAAAATCTGCTGTTAAATTTGTGTTTGCTAATGATAGCCAGTAACCTTAGGGCTGAATGGGAAGGAGAAAATTGCATCATTCCAGGGGTGTTCCCTTTCATGTGAAAGGGAACTATTTTAGAATACTAGAGGGTGCAATCCTATCTTAAAACACTTTTATTTGGGCATCCTTAGCTGCATTTGAATCCTGTAAGCAGTATTATATGCAATTTATGTGAATACATAATTTAATCATGACCTAAGAGATGTAATAGATAGGTAAGAGTAGCATGCCAAAATGCTAAACATGAATATACTCTGCTTTCAGTGCAGGCACCTAGAGAGAGTCACTGCAGGACAAACAGGTCAGGAAGATGTAGGTGCCTGTAATTCCACAGTATAGACAGATCACCTGACTTGCTGAGTTATTGTCTTCCACTTCTGATTTTTTACTCAGGATTTAGTAAGTGGTGAAATTAGCAGTTTTTTCTCTGAAATTCTTGTGTTACTATTACCAATTTAACAATTCCACTTATTTCATTATGTAGCGTTTGTTTGGTTACTGGCTTTTTTTCTCTTATTTTGAATGTCTTTAACTTAGGTACTGTCAGCATCATCTCTCATTATTTATTCTAGAATTCAGATCATCCCCAATAAGGCATCTATATCTGTACAGATTTCCATAAAGTGGGGAGAATGTCAGGAGAGGGACATGAGTTTTGAAAACCAAGGTCACTTATTTAATAGGATAACTTTAATGAGAATTTGAAAATCCTTATAGAAAAGAGAGACACCGCTAGAAGAGGTGGAATAAACAACTGCCATACTTCCTCAGGAAACCTGAGTTCCTTTTCAAGCTGGAATAATGATCACCATCTGCAGATTATAGGAAGATGCAAAAGCAAATAATGGAAGGGGGTTGCATCCTTTTTTACAACAGTCATCATTATTGCCTATCAGTCTTTGATTATCAGCAGCAGAAAACTCTCTGAAGTTCTCTGTCATCTCCTATCTCTCTTTTTCTTCCTTAGTAGCAGGAACCACAATTTTCTTCTTGCCTCCACAACAATAAGACACTATAGCTTATTTAAAATGTGTTTGCCACCTTCCAGCCTTCTTCTGTCCCCCACAACTTTTCCAACTTGTACCTTTTACTTTCCATTGTTCCCTCCAAATTATTCTTACCACAAGGGAAATAATCTGATCTTCCTCCATCCACAGATATTTCTTGTAAGTTACATTTTCTTTGATCAACTTTTGTGAGGCCCAAACACAGAACGTGAAAAAAGGAGCAATAAGGACTTGTGAATCTATTAGCAAATTACAATAACTGACAAGTAAATAATATTTCATTGTGTTGCAAAGTGTATTTTTGCTCACAGTCATGGGGAAAGTTATGTTTGACGGAACTAAACCACTCACTGGCACAAAATCTAAGATTTATTTACTAAGTAGGATGAGTATAAGAGGTAGATAGAAATTTCTATTCTATCTCATACACATGCGCACATACAGACTGCATAGGATGCCCACATCAGACAAGGCCTCCTGTCCAGCACCATGGTCTCAAGGGAACAGGACATATGTTCCACCTGGCTGAGATGTCCAAGCCCTGGATGGCAAAGTGAGTTCAGCCTTTGGCAGTGATGAACACATCCAAGTATATGCTTTCCCCAAGAGGAGCTACTGTCTTCAGTATTTATTGCTTTCTAACTTAGAAATTCTGCCTCAGTCACCAGAGACATCATCCAAGGCCAATAACTTGACTTTCTCATGTCCTAAGTGTCATGACCCACTGGTAAGGGGCACAATGTTGATTATGAATTCTTGTCAGGCTGAACAAAGATGCTGGACACACGTCAGTAAGCTCTTATGTTTTATTGTACAGTCACCTTAACTCTGGCAACCAGCTCACCATTTAGACTCAAAAGGTGTTAGCTAAAAAACCCTTAAATTCATACAATGCACTTCCATATGAATGGTGGTCCTTAACAAGCCCTTAATTTTGTACAGTACCCTTCAACAAGTTCTCAGCTTCTGCAATAAACTCATCAAAGGTGCTGGCTAACAAGCCACAACATACTACCACAGTTTCCCATTCCCACAACAGACTTCAGTACAGAGCATGGGGTAGAATATGATAACTGTGTTTGTCCAGCAAAAGCAAGGTGGGAGAGAAATAAAGACAGAAAAGGGAGAGAGAGAACAAAGAATATCACCAGTCCTTAGCCCCACGTTAGTCCTGCCATATGGATGGTCTGGAGCTGAGGTTAAGAAGCAAAGAAAGGGAAAGAGAAAGAGAGGAAAAAGAGCAAGGGGGCTGGATCCACTTTCTTTTATAGTTCACCTGGTGCATGCATCTTATGGAAACTAGACTTTTCGTGCTGTTTTCTTCATGCATGCACAGGCAGGTAGCCTTCTGAGCCCTCCTCCAGGGAGTCAGTTGAGGGCAGGGTGAAGCAGGAAGTTGGCTCAGAACAGCATTGCACCACCTTTGCAGGACCCTCTCCTCTGAACTCATCTTTTCTGTCCTAACAGTCAGAATGTTTGAGACAAAACATGCTGGTGTCTGGTCCTCTACACTGAGTCAATTACCTGTTTAACTAAATCCCTATCATCTCCTGGGCCCATGCCCTATATACATTATGTGGATAAAAATCTCTTAACAGTTAAGCTGTTCATCTTTTTTTCCTAAACCATTCAAAAAGGATGGATATAGTCCACCTCTTTAGAGTAAACCTTCTCCATAATAATCAGCTGTACTCTGTTAGTGATCCCAGCCCAATAATTTTGTGTGATAGAGCTGAGCAGATGTAGCTAAGGTCTTTTTTTAATGATATTTTCTTATAGGTCTCACCCTATGAAATTCCCACTGTAATTATTATCATCTCTATTTGATGTGTCTGTAATTTACCTTCTACCTCTTTGCAAAATGACATACAGCTGGCAATATGATGTCTTGGGTGTTGGGGCTTTTTTTGAGACTAAAATCAAAAAGTTTAGTGAGAGCTTCAAATTTTCTTCAGATTTAACAGTATAATGGGTACACATGACTAAAAATAGATGTCAATTCCTAAACAAGTAGTAGAACTGAATAGTCCCAGAGTAAAGGCAGTCACCTGCAAAGACAGCAATTAAAATATTTCTCCTCAGTTTTTCATAGAAGTTGCAATTATTTGTCCTCCTTTGAGCTCAGAGGCCTAAGAAAAGTGTAAAAAAGTGATGAATGTCAAGTTATCCCAATCTATTCAATATATAAAATTATATTTTTCATCAAATACAGAAAAAACAATTTTGGAATATCACAACATAAAAGCAGATGAAAAGACATACCTGTATAATCAATGTCTTTGGTTCAGTCATATCTTCTGTAAAATGAAGTAAAGGATTAGACCTCTACAATCTAGTGGATAGAAGAGTGTTAAAAGGATAGCATAGGTGACAGTAAATCCTGATGTCTATGAACTTAGCCATACTTATTTCTAATACACTAATCTGTGACTAGCAGTCTTCTTACCATTCTTAGTCCTTGCCCCTATTCACTCACTCAGTGTTACCTGTTTTATCTTTAATACTTCTTATCTATTTTGCCCTCATGTTTATCAGTTATTTTTTGTTGTCTTTCTCATTCCTCTTGTCTTTAATCAGTAAAACTCTTTAGCATAAAGAAATGGGAAAAATCAATTCTGTTGAATTTAAGAAAGAGCTTACTATGTCAAGATGAAATTCAGTGTTGTGTTTCCAAAACTGTGTACAAGCAGATATTGAGAAAAGAACATGAACAGGATAATAACACTTCTCCCCAGTATTCTTTCATCATCCAAATGACTTCCACCTCAAGAGATTTTTTGAGTCAGGTAGAGTTCTTGCATGGGTTTAGGAACTTCAATGTATTTTTCTTTCAGGACTGTAGAAGTACCATGTATTCCTTACACATTGTTAACTTTCCAGTATCTGCAGCAAATTCTAAGGCTGCGTGTGAGCAGATTTTTCTCTTCTTCTTTTGTTTGTTTGTTTGTTTGTTTTTGTCTTTTGGTTTGTGTTGGTTTGATTTAGTTTGAGCCTGGCATTGTAAGTTATTGATGTACAAAAAGAACAATCCACATGCTACATGGAAGCTAGAAAAAACAATGAAGAGACAGGGTTGCAGCAGATAAGATTCAGGATTTAGGAAAGAATTTAGGAAAAAACATGTAGCTGAAACGTCTTGTCTGTTTGAGAATATTGGAGTGTTACAAACATCAGTGAGGAAACTGATACAGTTTATCCAGTATTTCAATGGGTTGAGTTCACTTCCTGATGATTTTCTATGAGGTTATGAAGTATAGAGATCATTTTCTTCACCTGTTAGGAGAAAAAGAAATACTACAGCAATTTTAATAATCTTAAAAATCTTTTAATAATCTTAAAAAAGTTGTCTCATCTTTGTTTTTGTTCTTTATTATTATTGGCTTTTGCTACCAGTCGCTATATTGTCTTATTCAAATAATATAATGCTTAAGATGAGACAATGATGGTTAAACAAATTTCATTGAGAATTCAAAACTTATTGATAATTTCTTTGTAGGTGGTGATGCTCTTTCCACCATTCCTAAGACTTCTGTTAGACTGAATACATAGTTTGTGAAAGCAAAGTTGGGTTCAATTGGTAAAATAATCGAGGTTGGTTTTGCTATTTGCACCTGTACAAACTATATTTTCCATCTCTTCTAAAATTCCTTCTCATTTCAGAAAGCCCTGACTGTTAAAAGACATGCATGCCAAAGAGGTAATCCCTTCTGAAATTAACTCTTTAAATTCACTGCAGCATGGAATTACCATTTATAACCAGTTAACATAAAGTTAAATCTGTGGTGTAATTTTAATCTAACATGTCTTGCTGGGGTTTTTTTAATGGCAAGAAGCAGCTTGTTTTCCTGATCTGCAGTACATCTACTCAATTGTATACAGACAGGTGAATGAGAGATTCTCTACTTCAGCACTCGAAGTAGAAATGTTCCCAATTTGCAAGTGTATTATTTAAGTGCAAATGGACAAAGGTATTTTGTATTCTCTGTGACTCCTGGCAGGGACATCTTGAAATTTGACTAGTCTTTCTCTGACTAACCTATAATGTTTTAGATTTATTGGATTTTAAAACTATCAGTTTTCAAAATGTATCTAGTGAGTATTAGTTCCATCTATTAAATTTGTGAACATTATCACTCAAGTGTGGAAATGAATTTTTTGTGTTTGTAATACCAGACTTTATTTGAGTTGAAATATTTTTCTGAAAATTTCTATTGTTTTGTGAAACACTCTCACAAAGCCTACAATGAACATGCATCATCAAAATTCTAAGTGAAAGAATTTTCAAGTCTCTATCTAGTTAGTGTCTATTATAGCAGAAATATGAGAATGAAGGCAGTTTCCAGAGCGGGGGAAAAAAAAGTGAAGATAAACACAGCTTCCTTTTTTTAAAATTTCTTTGTTTGGTTGGTTTTTTTGTTTGTTTTCAGAACTTTTCTTCAGAAAAACAAAAGGAAAAATAGAACGGCAGGTTTTTTTTTTCTTTTCAGTGGAATTTACATTCAATTACATACACTATAGGAATTTTTTTTCTCCTTCTGAAAGCATCAGATCTCTTCCCATATATTCTTTATTTTGAAATTTTTTCTAGCTGAGATATCCCCCAATCCTAAAAGTCCTGAAGGGCTTATGCCACATTAATTTTCCAATTTTGAGATTTAAGAGATCTAAATATTGTATTGAACTGGTGTGTTTATTTCAGGGAGCAAATACTAACAAATGCAAATTAGCATTTCAAATTAGAAAATCACAGAGACACCAAGCTGATTTTCAAGGTTATGACTCTGTTTTTGTTGGGATTTGAATGAATCTCACAAAAACTCCTAAGTACTACTTTCTAATAGGTATTAAAAATATAAGTAATTCACAAAGTAAACACAAGTTTATAAGTTTTCAAGTATGAAAAATTATCTGAGACATACTGCATTCATACTCCCTCAGAGACTTAAGACCATACTTATTTAACTTAATTCTTCCACTTCCATTCACTTAAGACCACCTGAGAACTATATCTATGCTTTGCAAAGGCTGTACAGATAAAATATTTAAAAATCTCAGTAGTGACTACAAATGGGTCATAGGACTTTGAAACTGATGATCAGAAGCTGAAAATCCTAGATTCAAGCATGTTAATATTTATTCATACCTTTCATGCCATAATTAATGTAACAGAGCACAGTCAAACAGATGCCAAGCTTCTAAGATGCAGCTCATGAAGAAATAACAAGCAAGTCAGGCTTATTCTCATTGGAAATGAAGAAACATAGTGATGTCCTAATTAAAGCACTGCTGTTTTAAATATGGTAAATAAAACTGAATCCAAGTAAGGGTTAACTGATGCAAATAACATAATGATCAAAAAATTAAATTAAAAATCATTTTAATAATAATATAAAAACATTTCCTTTCCTCATATATATTGTTGTATTTAGGAAACAAATGAAAGATATATTTTTTACACTTATATTCAGAAAATTTTCTAGAATTAGAATGCTTAAAAATGTAGATATGGTTTAGCTTATGTTTTTTTCACATAAATAAGAAAACGAAAATTGGTAAACTTGGTACTGAAAATAGCGTAAGCTGACTCTGATCCTCCTTTAAGGTTTTGCTGAAGAAAACACTTCAGGGTACATGCACACCAACCAGACTGACCAGATGACTGTGAAAAGACTCATTGTTCAGAAAGGTATAAAAGGATTTATGACTTAGTAAAGATCTTTTTGTAGAAATGGATTTCAGGTACCTAAAATAAGATTAAATTTTTCCTTTCATGATTTCCCCCCCATAATTCTGAGAAACAAATCTTGGAACATATCTGTCTTGAAAGGCTTAGAATAGTGGCATAAGGAAAGAGGGATTTTTCCAGGAGGCATTCTGGACATTGTTATGAAATTTTTAGATTGAGAAGATATCTCTGTGTTCTTTTAAGAATTCCATGAGACTGCAAATTCTTCCAGGTAGTGCTCTTAATAATGAACATACTTATTCAAATTCACTAATTAGTCATCAATATTAATGTCCCTAAATTGTAGGGAGGTGACTAGCCCCAGTCACTTCAAAGAGCTGAAAGAAAAAATATCAGCGAGGATGCGCAAGTTCAAAATGGTCTTGAAATGGGAAATTATTTCAACATCAACAAAAACTAACCTAATAGCCATTCAATTTCTAGGTGAGAAAGTTCAACATTAATTTTAGACTAAAATAGCTTTTTCAGCAGTAAGAATACTGCAGGTTAGTTCACATCTGCAACCTTGCCAAGTACTTCAGTGGCAAACCAAGTGGGTCAATTAAATGTAAGTGCTACACTGAACCCGTCCTTTGAGAGAGCAAAATCTTATTGAAGTGTGATTTCTCCAATACAATGAAAATTTAAAATTGATTTACAGTCTAAATGTGTCACTTCTTATAAATAGAGTTATAATGAGAGTCTATAGAATGTAAGATAAAGGACCAGAGGACTGAATGGGGGAACAGATAACAGTGCAGTATAATGAAGTATAATTGTTCCATCAATAGTTTTCTTTAAAGGTGTAGGTAAGAATTCATTAGACATAGATCAAACAGGTATTGCTTTGTACAGAGAGCAATGAACTGCAGGTTTATGGTGGGAAAACGCTTGCTCAGAAAAGAGTTAAAAGGATTAAAAGCTATTAAAATGCACTGAAGCAGATCATGCCAATGAATAGCTTTTAACACCAGCTAAATAGTATCCTTTATCTTTTTTCCCTCTCTCTCTCTACCCTAGTTCTGTGTCAGCAAAGGTAGCCGCTGAGACAGGCTGGTTGCTGCAAGGAGTTTTTTCAATTCCAGGTGTTGCTGCAACATGGCAGGTGTCATTCTTTAATTAGGAAGCGGCTGATAATAAGTGTAAAATCCATAAAATTAATAGTATCACATTCAGTCTCAAAGCACTTCATAAAAATAGATGTTTGCCTGCAGGATCATTCCCCAGGTATTGATGCAAACATTTTTAATCAATTTAAGTAGCCTTTCTCCCGGTTTAAGAGGTCCAGCAATCTAATCAGGGAGCAGTAGCAACACTGTGTGATTTACATCACATCTAAAAAAGCAAATACTCAAACAAATAATGGGAAAAGACATGATTATCTCTATAAATACCCCTGGAGTGAGCAGGATAGCAAAAATACCGAGGAGGAGAAAGAACTTTTTTAATTAAAGGACAATGTTGGCAATTGACAATGAGTAAATTTAGACTGGAAATTAGAAGATTTCTATTAGAAGAATCAGACTATGGAACAAGCTTCCAAAGGGTGTAGTGAAGGAAAAATATCTACTATATTTAAAGGCATATCCAAAGAAATTTGTGAAAGTAATTGTAGAATAACAGGAGACTGGGCTAGTTTGCTCAGATAATTTGCAGTCTTATCTCCTACTTTAATAAACATGATGAAGAGAGGAACAACAATTCATACAGTGATACCAATCTCCAGCTCTTTCATTTGACTGGAAATGGTATTTTAACTAGGAAAAATTACTATACTCACTGAATAAAATTTGTTGCACGTAGTTTGAAAATCTGGAGTGAAGAATAATTGATTTCATGGGCCAATTTCCCAGGCACACCAATCATATATTTCAGGATATGTAAATGAGCTGAAGCTTACATCTACTCCTCTGGCTATGTAGTATGATTTAGTGAGGGCATAAAACCACATAGTCCTTAAAGAGCATCCCTTAAGTCTCCTAAGCATAACATTACTTAACCTCCTTACCATTCTGTTAAAAAAAATCAGTCACAAAACATTATTAGAAATCCTGACACCAATTTAAGTCACTGTTGGAATAGCCAGAGACTTGAATGGAGTCTTTATTCCACTTGGAGTTTCCCAGGGCAGTTGTTTAATTGCATATCAAGTTCCTCTAGCCGTTGAAGCAAAGATTTGTAAATTGGATTCAACAACTGCATAGTGCTGTGCTAGACGTACTTGTCTAAAAGTCAAGCCTTCCTTTTTTAGTTCATTTATCTTTCAGTAACATGCACCAAATTAAAAGAATAAAAAGAAAATCATAAGTAAGTACCATTTCTAGTGTTTGATAGAAATGTGGAACTTGAAGATTGGAAGACAGTGTTAGCCCATCAATAAATGATGTTACTCTGAAATCAACATCAATAGGAAAGGTACATTCAATGTGATAAATTGAAATCCCACACTAATGAAATTATTAGAATGTGCTTTGCAGAAAAATGTCAGTAAGTGATCTCAAAGTAATTTCACTGACAGTCAATGCAAAAAAAAGCATTGATATTTTAAATGGTCATTGGCATTTCAGTTAGAAAGTTTTAAGACATAACAATGAGCCTCATTAGAAGGGGAGTTTGAATCTCTGAGATTACTCCTCAGTGGCAGTAAAACTGTACTTAATTTTCATGTTCTCTGAAATGAATAATGTTGTTATTAATTTTTATTAGTGAAATACATACAGGAATGAAAAACATCTGGATCTCATTGTGCTACATGCAATATAGACACCTAATTCTGCCTGCAGAGTTTGGCACAGGGAGGAAAAAAAAAAAAAAGAGAGAGATTTCCTACCTTTCCAAGAGACAAGCAGCTAATCACTATCTAAAGACAAAAGACTGCTTTCCTATATTGGTATCCATGCAGTCTTTAATGTATTTGACCTTGTTTCATGAAGTTTGTCTTAAACTCATAAATTCTTATCCTTCCCAGGATAAGTAGGCAATGGAAGGTGATGGAAGGTGACGGATGGGGTGATTGTTCTCAAATTACTGCCACATCTCTTTGGTCAAGTACTGCAGTCTAATGGTCTCTTATACTTTTGAAAACCCTTGGATGGTATTTCACATCTGGCAAATAAACTATAATAATTGCACAGAGTTTTTGTGGAAAAAAAGCCAAACTAAACCAGGGACAAGGAAGAGGATAGAAATGACCATTCCAGTGGGAAGAGAAATACTGTGTTCTGTCACCTAAAGGGAACCTTTAGGCTGAGATTTACAAGGCTGAGAGCCTGTTGCTATGAAAGAAAAGGTGGTTATGGAGAAAATAAACATTTTTGCTTTTCTGTAAAATAGGATATACTTGCTCAACACTTGCAGTCCAGAAACTCTACTCAAAATCCAAGTATTTCCTCTACTTGATGAATAAGTTAATAAGTAAGATATGAAGCTGTGCTCTTTTTTTTCCCCATCTGTTCTAGTTCTGCATCACAGTTACGTATCAGAAGGAAAAGAGCAATATTACCTTGAGCAACCTAGAAAGTATTAACAAAGATTTCTTCCTGAGGAATGAAAAAACTCTGAATTTTGAGAAGACCATCGGGACTGAGTCTTTCTCTTTGGTGAATATTTAAGCAGCAGATGACTAAAAAAACTGACGTAAAATATAGACTATAATGATAATTTGAAGTCACTCAAAGAGTTTTGTATTTGTTTCTTGACTGGTTTATGTTGGTTTTAACCTAAAATAGTTTAGGTCTATTTTGTGAGAGGTTCAATCCTGTACATTATTAGATAAAATTCCCTATAATTTTCAGTTAGAGGAACACTGAGTTTCTCTGTCACCACAGAACTTATGACAAGATAAATTTTCTAAGATTCTGAGGATGTGGAATTTGAGACATATTTGAAAACTCAGACCAGGAGAAGTTGAAGTCAAGTAGAGATAGGCTTAACCTAGTTTAAGTAGTGGTAAGACAGTGGGTGAATATGGAAAACTATTCTATACTTAAATTATTTTATCAACCATAGCTTTAAACTTAGCATGTGCAAACTCCATTAGATTAAGATTTACAGTTTTCAAAATCCTTTCTGCAGTTTTTCTCTTAAGCTAGTCTCTTGTCATGCACTTGCTGAGTGCATAACCAAATAACCTGAGTAGAAAACAGAGTCAAGCTGAGTGTGGTTGGAACATTTTCTTTATCAGTAAAGAGTACTAATTTAAACTCCAGGGAAAGACCAAACCTTTAGCTCCCACAGCCTTGGTGACAGGTTCATTTCCAAATTGCTGGGTTGTGTTAGATGTTGAACATTCTATCATCACCATCTTACAGTATCTTGACTAGGAGATGTCCCTGGAGAAATCTGTTGATCAGATAAAGTAATTATCCAAGTATTGCTCTCTAGAGGAACAAGAATGTCCATTAAAATGTTTGAGACTTTTCCATGGCTTAGTAAGCTCTCAGAAGTAGTTACAAGAAATTTTCCTCTGCTCAACAATTGCAACATTATCCTTATGTGTGTTAAAGGATATCTTAGAAATAATTAAATGGTATCATTGGAAAAATTATGCAAGACATTTATTAGTCAACCTGCCAGGTGCTTCTTCCAAACATATGGATGTAATCTTCACCTGTGAAGAATTTCGGACAATTTATTAATAAAAATAAGACAAATTGTTTCTCTATTTAGGTTATATTGTGGATACCTAAAAATAATTTACAACAATTTAGCAACTAAAGAAAAGAACTATTTTTGTTTTGACATTACACATTATTAGGAGAAACATCTGTGTATCTAATTTGCTACTATGAGCAATTAACAGCTAAAACATAAATCATCTAATTAACGAAAAATATGTTCATGAGGATAGTATTTGGCTTCCAACTTACGTTAGTCGTTCTTTAAAGTTCTTTCTCCCTCAAAACTGATTACAAAGGTGGACTATATTGCTGCTGAGCTATAATCAGTTTAGCATTTTTAGTTTTTAATAGCAGTCTGTGTATTCAGTTCAGTTTGTGTTGATGATCCCAGCATGTTATAATGATTTGCATCACATTCCAAATAAGAAATGATCTTATTTGCATGAATAATTTCTCAGCAATTCCTCTTAATTTTAAGATAAATGTGTTTTCATTTTTTCCAAATATGTAAAAACAAACAAACAAACAACACCCATGGAATCTCTCAGTGTTCCTAAGACTTTTTTTTCAATCTGTTTTCACAGAATCACAAAATCAACCAGGTTGGAAAAGAACTCTAAGATCAGCAAGTCCAATCCATGACTCAACACCACCCTGTCAATTAGACTATGGCACTTAAGTGCCACATCCAGTCTCTTCTTACACACCTCCAGGGACAAGGACTCCACCACCTCCCTGGGCAGCCCATTGTAATGTCTGATCACTCTCTCAGTTAAGAATTTCTTTCTAATGTATAACCTAAACCTCACCAGGCACAGCTTAAGACCATGCCCCTTGTCCTGCTGCTGGTTGTCTGGGAGAAGAGAACAACCCCCACCTCACTCCAAACTCCCTTTAGGTAGAGTGATGAGGTAGCTCCTGAGCCTTCACCAGGCTAAACAGCTCCAGCTCTCTCAGTGACTCCTCACAGGGCCTGTGCTCCAGTCCCTTCACCAGCCTTGTTACCCTTCTTTGGACACCCTCCAGCACCTCAGTGTCCTTCCTGAACTGAGGGGCCCAGAACTGAACACAGTACTCAAGGTGTGACCTGACTAATGCTGAATACAGGGGCAGAATCACTGCCTGGTCCTGCTGGCCATACTGTACAGGCCAGGATACCACTGGCCTTCTTAGCCACTTGGGCACACTGCTGGCTTAGTTCAACGTCCTGTTGATTAGAATCCCGAGGTCCCTTTCAGCTTGGCTGCCCCCCAGACTGTAGTGCTGCAGGGCATGATTTTGGACAAAGTGCAAGACCCGGCACTTGGTCTTATAAACATCATACTATTGGATTCAACCCATTTTTCCAGCCTGTCCAGGTCCCTCCACAGAACCCTCCTAACCTCCAACAGATTGACACTCCCCTCCAACTTGGTGTCATCTGCAAATTTGCTGATGACGGACTCAATTCTTTCATCCAGATCATCAGTAAAGATATTAGACAGGACTGGGCCCAACACTGATCCCTGGGGGACACCACGAGTGACCGGCCACCAATTCACCACTACTCTCTGGGCCTGGCCATCCAGCTCGTTCTTAACCCAGCACGTGTTCATAGGCACATGGCTGCCAGTTTTCCAAGGAAGATGATATAAAAAGCTTAGCTGAAGTCTGGGTGGAATATATCCACAGCCTTCCCCTCACCCACCAGGGGGTCACCTGGTTATAAAAGGAGATCAGACTGGTCAGGCAGCACCTGCCCCTCCTAAATCTGTGTTGACTGGGTCTGATCCCCTGTCCATCCTGTAGGTGCCATGTGATGGCAACTAGGATGATCTGTTCCATAATCATGCTAGACACCAAGGTCAGGTGGACAGGCCTGTAGTGTTCTGGGTCTTCCTTCTGGCCCTTCTTGTGGCTACTTGTCACAAGCATCTGGGACCTCCCCAGTGAGCCAGGACTGCTGCTAAGTGATAGACAGTGGCTTGGCGAGCTCTTCCTCCAGTTCCCTAATGACCCTTGGATGGATCCCATCTGGTCCCATAGACTTGTGAGGATTCAAGTGGCTCAGCAGGTCTCTAACTTCTTCCTCCTGGATAACAGGGGCATTATTTGGCTCCCCATCTCTGGCTACCAGCCCAGGAAGCCAGTTGTCCTGAGGACATGACTTACCTACCCTTTTTTCCAGAGGCAATAGACTCTCTTCTTTCCCTAATCTCCTGCAAAAACTCCCTGCTCAGCCAGGCTGGTCGTCTTCCCCATCGACACATAAGGACAGCCTGCTCCTGCATCTTCAAGATTTCTTTCTTGAAGTATGTCCATCCTTCCTGAACCCCTTTGTTTTTAAGGGCTGTTTCCCAAGGTACTCTCCAAACCAGCCTCCTGAATAGGCCAAAGTCTGTCTTCTGGAAGTCCAGGGTAGAGATTTTGTTGATGTCTTTCCTTACTTCACAGAGTAGTGAAAAATCTATCGATAATTTTGTGGTTGCTGTGCCCCAGACAACCTCCAACTACCACATCTCCCACCAGCCCTTCCCTCTTTGTAAACAGCAGGTCAAATGGGGCCCCAGCCCTAATAGATTCGTTTACCAGCTGAAGCAGGAAATTATTCTCCATAAACTCTAGGAATCTCCTAGACTGCTTCTCAACTGTGTTGAGTTCCCAGTAGACATCCAGCAGGTTAAAGTCATCCACAAGTACAAGGGCTGGTGATTTTGGAACCTCTACCAGCTTCATCCTGGTTGTGTGATCTGTAACAGACCCCTACCAGGATGTCAGCCTTGTTGGCCTTCCCCCTGATTCTGACACATAAGAACTCAACTTTATGATCACTGATCCCAAGTTCTAGAGAGTGAAGAGTCTCATACATATATCTTTTCTGAAGAGCTTGTAGCCATCCATGGCAGCATTCCAGTCACATGAGTCATCCCATCATGTTTCTGTGATGGTGACTATGTCATAGCTTTCCTGCTGCATGATGGCTTCCAGATCCTCTTGTTTGTTTCTTAAACTGCGTGCTTTAGTAAACATGCACCTCTGCTGGGCTGCTGATATTGCTCCTAAACCTGGCTTTCCACCCTTAAGCTCTTCTCTGAAGAGCCTGGTTTCAACCCCTTCCCCCTTCAAACCTACTTTAAAGCCCTCTTGATCAGCCCTGTCAACTTATATGCTAGGTTCATTTTTTAATTAATTGTCTTTAATTCTGTAAGAGAATTGTTAAGCACTAGCAGGATGCAGAGAGGTTATAAAGTCTCTGTCCTCAGGGATTTTTGAAACTTGGTTGAACACTGCCCCAGGCAACCTGCTCCTGCTTTGAATCATATCTACAACAGGACGACCTCAAGACCTCCCACCCAAACTGAATCTTTCCATGACTTCATTAAACCAGTAATTAATAAGATTATATAGTAACACAACTGTAAATTGAATTATACCAAGAAACAATTTTCACAATTTAGTTCAAACAGAAATACAGCAATAAACATTTTAAAATATCTACATTTTAAAAAGTTTGGATGTATAGGCCACATCTGTGCATCTGTGTTTTGCATATATACATACATGTGTATGTATTTACATATATTCCTACATGTGTGCATACACATCCTATTATGTTAAAACATCCCTTTTTATACATCAGGCTTTGAGGCTTCATGTGTTGACATTTTTGAAGGATTTCTGAAATTTATATTTTATTTCCTGTTTATTCTAATTAAATTTTAATGTGTTTTAATTAATGTAGATTTCATAATAATAATGAGTAAAGATTCCTACAATGAAGATTGAAACTAGAGCTACTCTGTTCAAAACAATAGTTTTGAATAAGAACAATAGAGAGTTTATACAAAAAGAATAATGTTATTTCCTTTAGATGAATGCTTAGTGGACTGAATTTCTTTTGTTGTGCTTTTGATTTCTTAATTATTCAGATATAATTATCAGGAAATTTCTGGTTCTTATAATTCCAGTGTAAATTGAAAGTAAATCTATGATATATACTAAGTTACAGCTGCTGGTGTATATATTCAAAACCAAATATGACTAATTTATACAGTTAATTATGGAGAAAATAATGATGGCTTTGCAGTGAATTTCATCCTATCACCATCTGTTACATATTTCAGAGTAGGTTTTTAATCCAGAAGGTGGTTTTACTTAGAGTGGTGATAACTCAATCTATATCTTTACTACAGGACATATTCATAGCATTACAGCCTTAACACACTAGAATGTCATATAATATCAAATTCTTCATTCTTGCTTACATAAAATTCATACTGACTTTGGTTCTTTAAAACCAAAGTGCCTCTGGAAACCACATCCAGCACATATCACATAACAGTCCTGAAAGCACAATCTGTTGCTAAGAATTGTCATATGAAAGATTTCCTAAAAGATTATATTGAACTACAGAAATAAGTGTTTTTACATAAATTATGGTGCTTAATGAATTTCTCAATTCTCACCTCTTTTAAGGCCTCAAAAGTATATTAAAAAAAAAAAGTATTTTCCATTCTTCCCTGGAGTCTGTGGTACTGTTTCAGATGATTGTTATGTAGGACAACACTTTCATTCTTTTCTCTCTTCTTTCTGCATCTTTTAGAAGACAATATTCAGGAAAACACAATGCCTACATATACTTTTAATCTTAGCGTAACACACACATTTTTCAGTTTGTACTGCTGAAAAGTTTAATGGTTTAAGAAAAAATGCTCCTTACATTCATAGTGTTTTCTTTCCTTTCCTTCTCATACCAGGAAGTAAAAACTCACACTTATAAAAATGTTAAAATATTAAAGAAAATATTTAGAAATCTGATCAAAAAAACTCACAAAATGTAAGTTTTTGAATAGGTACATAAAAACTTTTATTTGAAACTGTGAAGGTTTCAAATTTGTTGTCTCAGAATTTCTTAAAAAAAGATGCTAAAATTTTCATGTAATGATGAAAAGTAATTATTAGAACAATTAAATAATAATCAATTGGGGCTACATAGTTGGGAAGAGAGACGTGGGAGGAGAGTCACAGGAAGAGTCCAAGTTGAAGAGAAGTCAAACTTTTGAGCACCCCCCACAGGAGAGAAAATTTTGTGATTTACAAAGGCTGTGCTTGCTGTTTGGGATAGCTACAGAGGGGAAGTATGCAGCACTCTCCTGTGTAATTTTATTATAACTTTTTACATAGCTTTTCCAGGGCCAGACCTGATCTCAGACTGGAACTTTCCCTACTTAATGCTGACGAACATACTACGCTTCTCAGAAAGTGAACCTATGGTGCTCTGTTTTGTTCTAGATGCAATTTCCAGCTCAAGGTCTTTTTGGAGGGCAGGGCAGGAATCTCTCAGAATTGTAGATTATTTTAGACATTAGAGATAATTATATTCTGCTTGACTTGTGAAACCATTTGCTTAAAAAAGTGCTAAGACACTCTTAATTTAAAAGTAGGAGAGATAATCCTACTTGAGACTGATAAGGCCTGAAGTCTTTATCGGCTGCATTGCTCGTAGTGAGCTCTGGGGTGGAAAGGATTAGCTCACCTGCTTCATTTCAAGCAAACTAAGCTTGTAAAAGAGCCCTCTAGAGAATCTGCTCATGTAACCATGTGGTAGACTTGTGTCAGTTGTGTTACATCTGTCAGGCACCTGCAGTTTAGGTACAGACAGGACAGCTAGCATCAAATGCACGCTGTGCAGATTATATTTCATCACATTCTGCACTGAGCAGCTGCCTAGTGTTTCAGGTACATTGATTCTTCATTCCAGAGATGCCACTTTTTTTCTAATTTTAGATAAAATTTAAGAAAACACATTGGTTCTAGTACACATTACTATAAAAAAAAATCCATACAAAAGAAAGTATTAAATGGGATCAAATTTATACAGTATTTGCCTATTGTTACTTGCCTTTCAGTGCCTGAATCACTAAATCATTGCTACTATAGAGGGTACATCCTATTCAGGAGTTTTCAAGTGAAAATATAAGCTGTTTATGAGGGATTTTGTAGGAAGCACATTCCCAATATGCTCTAAACAGTTCCCCCTCACTCTCCTCATCGTTCACCTCTTTTCCACCTGAGTAGATATCAGTGTTAGTTAGCTGAGGTGTTTCCTCTTTGCATGCTAGTGAAATAATTTATGTATATGACCCAAAGCAAATATCCAAGTGCCATAACATATGCATATAAAGTGAATTTAATTAGTTTTGATTGAGTTTATTCAAGCATTTATTTTAGGTTCTTTTCTTATGTCATAACTATGCAATTTGTTGTGCTTAAGTAGGAAAACAAGACAATGAGCATCATGTGTGGAATGCACTTTGCAATTTTGTAGGCAGTCATGTAATACACACTAAATTAAGTAGGGTTCTCAAGGTCACTTTCTGTATTCTTGTTAAACTAGGATGTACTACATGAGAAAAACAAGAACAGTGTTAAGGATTTAAGCATATAGACTATCAAGTAGGTATGAACAGCTTGATGAATACTCTTGATGAAGAGACTAGAGCCTGTGCTTAAGAGGAAAGCAGAAGTTCCCAGAAATTCTTTTTTCTCTGACTAGAAAAAGATCCTTTTCCTACTCCAAACCTTAGAACTTTCTGAATCTCAAATGTGACAGAGACCAATCAGGCACCTTAGAGGTTCTCCAGGTTATTAGAGACACCGGAGTAGCCCGACCATCCCCTGCTTGGACTGTGGAGTTTGTGAGAAAGGTTTTCCTCTAATTTTCTATAATTTCTCCTTATAATACTTTACTATCCTGCTACATACAAGCTCAAAAAACCTCAAAACAACAACAACAACCACTCAAAATACCCTCTAAAATGTCAAATGCCCATCAGAAAAACAAACAAACAAACAAACAACCCCCCCAAAAAAACAAAAACAAACAAACAAAAACCAAAAGCAAATTATTTTAAAAAATACTTGACTTTTCAGATACAAAAAGAGAAACTTGTATTTTGGAAATGGGGTGGGCCTCAATCTATTCATAATCTGATGACAAATTGTCATCTTTTTTCCCATTAACAGAAAAGAAATCATTCACTCAGCCACTTCAGTAATAAAAAGTACCCCAGAATTCTACAACTTGGAGTGGTAAAACCGATTAAGTAATATAAATCAGTTGTTTATATATATGTAAATAAATCAATATAAGTAACTTGATAGATTAGCATCATTTTTCTTCTATGATTCACACATCATTCTCAGGGTGTTTTGTATTATTGAAAGTAATTGAAATAGACTTTTCTTATAAATGTAAGAACAAAAAAGTCAGTGTTGTTCAAAACTGGGATGGAAAATTTAGGAACAGAAGCGGTTTTGGTTTGGTTTGGTTTGGTTGGGTTTTTTTAATGCAGCAAACAGGCCTTCTACATGAAGTTCATTACACTTTGTTTTTTCATGTACAGTCAGGCTGCTTCCAGTGGAAGCTCTCTATGGTTTTGAGTATTTTGATCTTTTTAGGAATTTCACTCAGTTCTTTGTTTCTTCTCTCTTCTCTGACATCTCATTTGATTCAGAAAAATTTGAGAAAAAAAAAGTTATCAACCATAGAGGTACTGCTTTCCATTATTAGTTCACAAATGTTTTCGGAGACATATCTTATTTAAGATTTTCTGATCTGCTGATTAGTTCCAAAATAAACTAAATCAATGTCATGGTGCTATACCCAATTCCAAGAAACACGTAAATAAATATGAAGGAAAGAAGTATCACACAACCAGAGCTCAACAATCAAATTCCTATCTCATCAGCTGAAGACTGTATCCACACCTATACAAAAGCCACGAGTAGTCCAAAGTATTTTCCTATTTACTACAAATGGTATTTAACTTTCACAATTTCTAAACTTTCTAATATTATGTATATATAATTTTATATTCTAAAGGCTCTGTCTCTATCATAAAAATAAAACCTGGGGATTACAAAAAGGACTATGTTTTCATTTTGGAAACTTAATCGGTATGTTATACAGAAGGAGGACTTATGGGAAAAATTTATGCATTAGTATTCTGTGAAAACATCTGGATAAATAAAAAATTAATTTAGACATCGATCAAACAAATGAAACCCAAAGTATTGTTTTTTGCACTGCACTGAAGAGCATCAACTGAGAAATTGTACGACATACAACTGTCAGAAACAAAAACATTCCACTGCAACTCATCTAAACTACTTTGTTTTTAAGGACAACTTTTTCTAAGAAAAAAAAGAAAAGTAGAAAAAAATGTCCAAGATACAATTGTTCATGAGATTTGGAAAAAGATGGAAGGTAGAAAACAATCACAAGGCTTCGCAAAAATTCATGGAAGCAAAACTTCTCTAATAAAGGAGATACAGAAAAATAAGTCAATTTAAACTTGATTATAATTTAGCATACATACTTAGTGTTAAATCCTTGCATATAGAAAAATCTGTTCCATGGAAACATCAATCCTCTCCAGCTTCATAACAGATTTTCTACTTACTTGGGGAGGCAAGTACCAGTTTCTCCTTAAGTTTGATGTACCCCTTAGGCTTCAATCTCTTTGAGACTCTTTTCAATTTTAAAGCATAAACAGAATATGATGAGATAGTTTGGCAAAAAGGAAAAAAAAAACACATCAGTTGTAAAGCTTGTACAAGGCACTGTTATAAAAATAAATAGTTCCAAAAATGTGGAGAAGAGTTTACATTTACACAGTAAGACTGAAAAATATGATTTTGCATGTGAGCAGATATCATCCCAACCCCACAACACTAAAGTCCCCAGTCCCCAATCAAATAAGTGGAACCCATTGTCATACACAAATCATATTCCTGAAGGGAAACTTTTGTGTGGTACAAATTTTCATTGTTTAATTTAATGGTAATTTTTTTCTGAATTTCACTGTCTTTTTTTGTTGTTGTTGTTGGGTTTTGTTAGGTTTTATTCTCTTAAGGAGTATGTGCAAAACAGATTTGTAGATCATATCACTTTCCCCCAACCTCTAACCATATCTTCAGTAAAGCTGGCAGTCCTCTTGAAATTAACATCACTATCAAAAATTACAAAACTTAGGCCATTTCTTCACTTAGCTCACGTAGATGAAGAAGAGAGAGAGGAGGAGAAAAGGAGTTGCAGGTTCTTTGCTTAGGATTTTAGTTTATTTACTTTGATTATATTTTATTATGCTTTCTTCTCCCACACATAGCGATGTTACATCTATGTCCTTTGGCACAGAATCACAGAATTGCATAAAAAAGCTGCTAAATTGATGAAGGGTCTGAACTCAAGGCCTATGAGGAAAGACTGAGAGAAGTGTGGTTATGCCATCTGTAGAAAAGGAGGCTCAGGAACTAAGATAGGAGTTTTGGGAACATATGTTTCACTGAAATTCTTAGACACACTCAATGGAAACACTAAAAATTAAAGTTATAATTGTAGGGAGAAGTTTTTCAAAAGTCCATTTGGCACATAGTTTTTGAAGTCAGACTTGGAAAGGTATTTAACTAGAAAGAGACACAGATAACTTCCAAGAGAATTTTCAAAAGCACTACGACTCATACAGAAGTTGTATGCTTGGCATCTTTTAGACCCTCACCAGGTGTTTTTGTGCAGCTTTGATGCCTTCATATTAGTAGACTGATTAAAAAAAATTAATTAAGAAGCCCAAAACTTTTATCTATTCAACTAAGAAATTGCAGTGTCAGATGATCTCAACTTTATAACTGCAAAAAATTTACAGCGTAGATTTTTCTGTTGTATATGTGTATATAAATACACATATATAAATTCTGCACCTAGCATATAGTATGGAATGTCTTTCAGTGGTTTATTTCTTTTTAAGTCAAAGAGGAAGTTTTTCAGTCTTGACAACATGTTTTATGTTTAATAGGATAAGCTATAAACATATAATGACTTTATTTTCTCCCTCAGCTGCCTTTAGTACTACATTCTTCAACAGAAAAATTTAATTGAGCAGATTACCAAAGTTTATGATAGGTCTGTATGCATGTCTGAAAATGATTTCATTTATTTTCATAAGGATTACATAATACATCTTCCACAGTATAACTGGAAGGTGACATTTTATTTTTTTTTCACAGAATGGGTAAAATGAATTATTAAGGAACTTAAAAGCACGAGTGCTCAAATTCAGTATTTATGTGTATGTTTAAAAATATTAATAGTTCAGTTAGCAATCCTTTTGTCATCTCCTATATTACCAAAAATGTTCACCAAAACATTATGTGCTGCGACTCTATCTCCCAACTGTAATGTATCTTCTTAACGTGATGCATATTGTAATAAATTTTTCTCCTACTGTTCAAAACTTCAACAAGGAAAACTTTCAACAGGAAAATAATGAAATGATGCCCTTCAAGGTCATTTCTCTGGAGGGGAAAATAAAATCTGCTGTAAGCTCTTCTTTGTTCCACAAGATGGAGCTCAACCCCTGTACTACAGTTCTGCAGCACCTTGAGGGACATCTTTTGTCCTTTTGACATTATCTTATATGAATAGGCCTCAATCAGGAAGAAGAAGTGTGATGTGATAGTTCTATATTTATGGATGACAGAAATGTCTGCAGAAAACAATGCTTGGATTCTACCACGGTGTATTCACAACCAGCATGCACATTATAAACTTAAAGATTAGATGGTATTTTATAGGAGTAACAAGATGTTAACTAGATAACATTTAGATTCACAATCCAACACTTATTCACTAGAACAACACAATGATTTGTTATACAGGGAGTTTTATGCTGGGTAAGCAAAATGATTGCACCTTTGACACAAAAAGGAACTTGACTGATCATGAAAAATGAAGTCCAGAATCTGAATTACATTCTAAAAATATGAATCAGCTAGTTTTCCTCTATCTATCTATCTAGCATGTTTCATTAAGAGTAAAACCAAAGGTTGCCAGATTATTCTGTGATATTTCTATGACTGAACAGTGTAGGTGACTGTAAAGGCTCAGCTTTTCTCTGTGTGGGCAGCACATGCAATCAGTGTGCTCTTCGCAGCAATACCTGAGAATCACAGAATCACAATTTGACTGGATAGAAGCTCTGGAGTTCACCTAGTCCATCCTCTGCAGTGAATCAGATCAGGGACAATTTCATATTGTTCTGGTTGTTGTTAATAATGTGTCAAGCCTTCAAAAAGGTTATGACAATCTGAAATCCTGACTGTTCAGTTAAAAATATGTGCTTTGTACTTCCAGTATTTGAATGTAACTTTAAGTGGAAACATCATTCTTTCAGCTACAGAGTAGAGTGTTGGCACTCTGTGAAGTACTCAGTGCATACGCAATATGTGGAAGTAGATCAAACTGAGATGGAAAACTTTTAAATTTCATGGAAAAGACTCATCCAAAAGCCTATCCAATGATGTATGCTGCTTTGGTACCTCTTCTATGCAAAGAATAGCACAGGTAAGGAGGTTTTAAACCTTGACAATCATGTCAGAACAATTTTGGAATCATGAAATCTCATTCAGCTGACATATAACTAAGGCAACCTCATTCAGCACTACAACTCATTTTGAAATAGTTTGATATGCATTCAGAGAACTTTAATGAATTCTCAGTTGTTGGATTACCATTTACCTTTGCTTCTGTGAGCACAGTGCGTTAGATCTAGAATAATCCAGTTTCAGAAGTGGGAAAAAAATAAACTGTCTCCTCTTTGTTTCCAGTAAAGCTTTTGTTGGCTCACAGTTGTTGTTGTCTACCTATTGCACAGCAACTTTGTATGTATCTCACCGAGTTCTTATCCACATCCGTGTTCAGAATAAATGAAAAAAGTGAACTTCTCACACTGTATTACTATACCCATGGCCTTTATATTTCTCAGACTCAAGATACTTACTTTTTTTCTGGTTTTGTTTGTTGTTCTCCTCCCTTTCAAATAAGCAGAAATCCAGATTCCCACATTCATGGTTTTACAACCGATTCTCTGATATTATATGCCTTTACTTTTGCCATCCTGCATGCCTACTATTGCCATCTCACTTCTCTAGGTGAAATTCTCAGAACTTTCACCACTTGTGTGCTGTTTTGTAATTTCTATGCCCATTTCTGCTGTTATCCTTTTCCTTTCTCTAAAACATTTCATCCATCCCTAGAATAAAATATAATAAAATGAAACAAAAATACAACCATTCACAGGACACTCAATCTTCTGATTTACTGAGACCTGGATCATTTTATCAGATCCTCTTTTCTTTGCACCTATCCATTGTAGACCCGTCAGGCTGTTGGTGTTAGGACACTCCCCTCATCATTTCCTGCAAACCTTCTCAACTGTCCTTTCATTTTCAGCACTTGAAGGAAGTCTCTTCCCTTCTTTACAGCTGCTGCCACATACTATCACTGCCAATCATCTCGCTACATTCCAGCTTTTCTCTCTAATTCCAGCTTCAATCTCTCTCTGCTTCCCTCAGCATTCTGTACTTTTCCTTGGCTTCTTTGTTAAATGATCCATTTGATCACTTTCACTTCCTTTGACCTAATGCTTTACTTCAGCTCTCTGACTTGCCAAAATGTTCATCCTTTACATTTTATGCTTTCATTAAGCTTCTCTCTCTTTTTCTGTCTGACTTCTCTCTTGATGCATTTTTCTTACTCTAGCTACCAGCTAGTTTCTCTCATCACTGATCATGGGGCTTCACCATCTTCCCTTGTGACATTGTAGGCAGTTCCTTTTGACAGCACTGATATGTGCCTTATGATTACATCCTGTTGGAGTTTTCTTTTTTTATTTCCTGGGATGGCACTGGTGAGCACTATTTGAATATGCCTGATCATTTAGATCCTTCAAAATAGTCCCCTTCCTTCAGTACCAAAGTTCAGAAATGAGTGTGTTCACTTGAAGTACATGAAACATTTTTTTCAGTTTCTCCTTTTGATGTGGATGTTTTTTGTAGATCACTCTCTTCCTGTTGCCTTAGCTGGTAGATTCTGGAAAGAGTGATATTTTCAATCCAAATGAGGATTTTGCAGACAATTCTGCAAAAGGTAATTCTGGCCTTGGTGAACATTATATGTTCACCCTATAATGGTGAAAAGACTATTAGAACAAAGGAATAAAGTTTCTTTCATACTAAGCTGAGTATCCCACTTTCTGGATCACACAGCATTTCCCTCTCCTTTCCTGACTTTTTCACATCCA
The DNA here is from genome assembly GCF_003031625.1 of Empidonax traillii. NCBI lineage: Eukaryota > Metazoa > Chordata > Aves > Passeriformes > Tyrannidae > Empidonax > Empidonax traillii. Next base: position 121,836 of record NW_020955306.1, read on the forward strand.
CTGTGGTTTATTTAATGTCAGTGAAACAACCTTGAAATGTAGATGGAGACACCTAAAAATAAAACCAGAACACCTCAGAGTGCCTTTCTCTGTGTTACATCATAAAATGCCTAATGAGATAATTAGAAACCTTCCATAGAAAGTGGTAAATCTGTGTACACAATAACTCAAGAGAGAAAAGAAATAAATGAAGGAGGACTCAGTGGCTTATGGGATAAAAGAAATTCCTGAACTGAGTTGTATTGTCCTTAGATTCCTAATTCTCAGTGAATGTTATAGAGTGAACTAAAATCAGTTCAACTAATTGCACTAGGTGGATGTCATGAAGTGAAGAAGTCAAATGCTTTGGGGGAAATCTGAGGGTTCACTTTTAAAATCACAAACTTTGTCTGAACAGAAAAATTCTTCAATAGACATAATTGAGGGTGGTGTCTGAGTCCATGTGCACTCATTGAAAGAAAAATTTGTATTACAAACACTGTAATAGAGTTATAGAGAGAACTGGAATAGACTCTGAGTCATTGAGTCAGCAAGGGTTCAAACTGCTACTGCTGTTTCATTTCACATGCCTAAATATAATTTGATAGTGTTCAGAAGACACTAATTCTCACATAACTAGCATATTTAGTTAATATGGGAATCCATGCATAAAAAAGAGGAAGATAGATATTAGTATTTCAAAATAGTCTAAATATCCTTATTATAAATAGATAGCTATGTTTAAGAGTGGAAGGAAGAAATACTTCTTCAGTGGAATAAGTCAGAAGAAAAATTATTCAAAAAAATAGTAAATTAGGTATACAGTTGCCCACATAGTATTGTTTAATTTAACTGCTACAAAACTCTTATGATGTATGTGGCATGACTGTATGCTGTTATCTGGATTAGTCACTTGTCTTAGAATCATAAGAAAAATAATTTATAGTTTAAAATAGCAGCAGAGTGAAAAATCATTTTAGATTTTTAACTTTTTTTCTTTCTCTTGAGTTTGCTGTCTTTTTGTGCTTCTTTTATCAAAGTGCAGAAGCATCAGAAAATGGAAAAAAGAGGTTTGAAATGGCTATTTTGTAATTCTTTATTAAATACGAATTTATTTTAACATGGATAGAAAGGAATAGAAAGATTGACAATTCTACAACAGTTTTTAGTCATGAGTGGGATTAGGCATCTGTTAGATGGAAGATATAACATTTGGTTGGAGGCAACTCAGTAGCAGATAGGTTTACATCTCGTGTTCCTGAGAACCTGTGTCAAATTGACTTGTCTTAATTCCATTTCATATTCGTCAAATCAAACTAACTAACCAAACCAAAGATGTCTTTGACAAGGGTGTGTTATCTCTTGTTCATAGCTACACAGCGCAGTGTAAATCTCCCCTAGTGTTGGGCGTAGGACTGAGTTAGATGCAGCCCACAGTCTTCTCTTATAGTCAGATTGTGTTGCAAAAAGTATTGATCATATCTGTTACTCCACATATTCAAAACACTAACTTTAGGGGAAGTTGCTGGAAAGAGCGGGGGAAGGCACAGGAGAGGAAGAGGCAAAGGGCACAGTCCTTAAAGCGAGGACCTCAGCTTTGCCCTGACACAGAGTGATACCTCATTATTCAAAGGTTTTATCAGCATGACAGCTCCTCAATATTTTCCTGCCAAAAGGGCACTGTCTCAGAATTAATCTGATTAACAAGTATGTACCAAGATCCTGCTAGAGCTGAACTGATCCAAATTGGTAGAGATTACTTGCTTTGCTCATTAGACTCATAATGCCTCGAGATGTGCCCCTCAATATAGTTTTATACTTCTCAGTAGGACTCCAATTGCTTCTGTTATAACTGTATGAATAAAAATCAGCAGAAACCACAATAAATGACCTTTCTTTTGGTCATTGTTTATAATGACCAAATACTTGAAAAATTTCAAAATCATTCACTGCTGAACTGAAACCACACAACAGCAAAGAGCAGAAGGAGTCAAAAAACAAAACACCAACCTCTTCTTCCCTTTTGTTCCAAACTCACGGAAGTCATGACAGTCAAGATGATAATTTGAAATTTTAATTGACTATTCTGAAATTAAAATAAGGTGAAAGACCCCTAGTAAAATGTACCACTGACTTCAAGAACACAGCAGGGAATTCAAAAGATATAGAAGCCTTTGGAGGATTTATATATTTATATTCTCAATATAGTAATAATAGACACTTCTGGACATACTGATAATTCTGTATTATTTAGCAACTGTTGATCTCAGTTTTCCTTTCATGTCTCAGTTACCTGTGTGATGGCTGAAAAGTATTAAGCACAGATCAGTCTTTTCTTTCTCTTCATTCCTGTTCTTTTTTTTTTGTCAGGCAGAACCACAGGGTCACCAAAATTTCATCCCAGTCCTATTAAATAACACAAAAATGGCTACTGTTGTACTTCTTATGAAGCAGGAAGGGTTAATTGGGGCAAGGGGCCCAGCGCCCATAAATCTCACCCAGAGGAGCCAAGGTGACATCTCAATAGGTGTTATAGGCCCCAAGCCAAGACTTTCTTGAAGGCTGAGTGATCAGAACATGAAAACAATAGAAAGAACGAAAGGTCCCCGAGGTCAGGCGAGGATGAAGAGTAAAAATACAGCCCCCAGGATGAAGGCAAACAGGATTTCCCACCATAATATTCCTCAAAATAGAGACCACGCCTCAATCTCCACCCCTAACTCCACCTGTTATGAATATTGTAATCAAATGATGCAATAACATGAATATGTAAAATTATGTTGCAATCATGTTCAGAATACTGTATAAATTCTCTATTTTCACTGAATCACTTTGGAGCTTTTACCTGGCCTGAACGGGTAAACCTCCCCGACGTCGTAATGAATAAATACCTGCTGTTCATAGACTAAAACTCTGTCTCTGAGCAGTTTTTTGTTCACCTGCCCCTTTTTCTGGGCATCACTTAATAAAGGACAATGGTGCTAGGAGTGTATAATTGGCATTGTCTAGTAATTAAAAAATTTCTGGGATTTCAAAGATTTCTACTTCAAAGGTTTTTTGTACTTTCAACAATTAACATAAAAATGAAATGAAAGAAGTATAAATCTAGATACTGTCAGGTCAAAGTTGGGCTGTTCAGAAACTCTGGAATTAGACTGCAACCATAGCTGGTGCAGTGGTTAGAATAGTGCTCAGAATAAATAGTGCTTAGAATACATTTTTGTCTCCATAAGAAAATATTAAAAGGTTTTTCACCCTAGCTTATCTTTCAGTTCTCAGACAGACAAACAACTGAAAACACAAGACCTCCTCTACTGTGTGTTTTCAACAGCAAGGTCACTTTTTCTACTGTGAATTTCTTCTTGTATAGGATGTATTCTCACCTACATAAGACACACACAGAGCAGTATTAATTTCCAAAATAAGTCCTAAGACATCACTCAATAACTCTGACTGCTGACACTGACTTAGAAGATTATTTACCATTTTCTCTATTCCTTGCTGCTGACTTTCCTGTTTTGTTTTTTTTTTTGTCAGTGAATTTTGCCAGAGATTAAACACCCTATTAGTGAGATGAAGAAAGGTAAATAGAAATGTATATACATGAAAGAGCAAAGAAAAATTTAAATTTGACTGTTTTCATAAATATAAACAAATCTTGATGTTCTTATGTGAGTGAAACAGGAAATTCTTCCTTGGTTTTATGTTCAGTTTATAAGACATAGATTTTTTGCTTCTCAAGAGCTCATCATATGTGAATAGAGGATTTTTGTTTTCTTCTTTTATTTTTAATGCAGGTTTTCTGTGGGGCAGGGACAGCAGGTTGAATGGAGGATGGAAGGTTAATTGGAATCTCATAAAAAATGAACAAATAATGGATTTTGCAAAATGTTATAATATTTAAATTCTATAGATTTATTATTTTAATAGAAATCAAATCCTCAAACACTTTTGGAAATCTGTCCCAGAAATACTACACTGTATAAGCATGTACATCTGAGAGAAATTAATTAAGATATTTGCCTAATTAAATTCTCAGTTCAACTCAAACTGAGTATTTGTGCCAGCTGATGTTTTTAATGAACCTGGGATTTATAATAAAAAGGGGAAGCATAAGAGGGAAGAAAAATATGTTAAAGAAAAAAAATGTTAGCATGGCAACTCACTATTGAGCTTGATTTAAGGCATGATCTGTCTTCCAAGTTTTCTTTCCACCCACTGGTTCCTCAGGCAGCACACAGACATTAGGCAGTCAGGGTGGATAATTCCAGTACATCAGTCAGCCTGTGTAGCTGGTGTGGTAAAAGATGGGATGTGCTCCAGCCAGTGCTAGTCCCAGGTTTAACAATTTCTTAGAAGAAAGTCTGAGCTGCATCATACCATTTTTTATTAAATGCCAATCTATCTTCAGATAATATTGGAAAAGAAGGTATCTCATCCATAGCCACATCCATCTATCTTAACTACTTTTTCATTGGTGTTGAGTTCTTATTGTTATTCTACTTATAAGATGTATATTTTATTCTTATTAGAACTTTCTTATGTTACTTTTTCCCCCCTTTTTTGTATGCTTTCCTTCACAGCTCTTTCTCTATGTTAGCTGCTATAGAAGGTTCATTTCCTCATCCTTTCTCTTCTCTACCTCTCAGACTCTTTCCAGTTTTTCTTTTGATGCATTTTCAAGCATTTTTACTGTCAGGCTCTTTTTCTATTTTTTTTTTGTCTCCAGTTTATTCACGGTTTCTGTTCCTTGGCAGCTGCTTAGAGCCGAGGACCTGCCAAACATCTGTTTTTATAACTTACATATACTGTCCTATACTCTCTCTACCTCCATATAATTTGAAGTCTATTACTCATCTCCCTTTTCTGTATGCTAGTTGATTAATTCTGTGATTAACTGATATTTTAGGAACACAGATACTTCTGAGATCCCTTCCCACCAATTTAGGAAGAAAATAAATGCCACTGGGGAACTGGTGCTCAAGGGGACATGTATAGCAGATACTACTCTTAGTCTAAATGTTCTTATAACATAGGGTGTACAGACAATTCATGAGGCAGAATATGGAAATCACATAGAATTCTGAAAATATATGCTGGAGTCTGAAAGAAATTGCAAGAACTGGTGGAATTTTTCCTTCTTTAAGAGTCAGAGAGACAACTTTTGATCTGACAGCTATGTTAACTCTTGCATCACTTCTTAGTTTCCTTAACTCTTTCATAATTTCTTAGTTTCATCATTTACAGGTTTCTTACCTGGAGCACTACTTGTTCCCTGAAGAAATATCAGTAGATGATTAAATTTTTTCTTTATTTTAAAATGAAGAGGTGTGCATCTCCATGTTCTTCCTCCTCACAGTTATGTCTATATATACATACATTTCTTCTTTATTTGTAATGCAAATGGTTTGCAGAAGCACAGATTCAGACATATAATTATGCAACACTTCATTAAGAATTCAGAGTTTTGGAAATTAGTGCATTAATCAACTTTCTTGTCAATTTATCTCAAGTAATTTATCAGTTATTATGCAAGACATAAGCAATAACGCCTCACTCCTGGAAATTTGTGAATCAGCTCATTTCAATAACTATTAAAAAAAAAAAAGAGAGAATGCGTTTGGTGATTCATAATAGGATTTTGTGCCTTTTAAAAAACAAATATGTAATTATTCAAATGCAGTAGTATATTTAATTGCATTCTTAACACTGAACGATTTTAGGTTAGACAGGAGAGTCCATAAGATAACAGCATTAGTGTCAGGAAACAAAAAATCCTGACACAGTTCCAAATAATTGTCATTTCAGAAAGGTTCAAATTATATTACAGAGTGATGAAAACCCTATTTCAAAAAAAAGTAAGTTCATACAGAGAAGGTAACAGTAACTATCTGACAGAAATTACTTTCCTGCATTCCATTATTTGCCACAAAACAATAGATTCTTGGAAGCTATTTAGGAGTGATTTAATGACAAAGGAGTATTGAAAAAACAAATCTTCTATTATTACTAGTAAGATAAAAACTAAAGAACTATATATACAACAATTTTAACTAGGCAAAAGTGCTATGTATTTACAACAATACCCCTCCTCCCTTGTATTAGTTCAGGAGGAGAAGCAATCTCTTTTCCGTTTCCAGAGCTACAGGTCTTCTAAATAATTTTGCAGCACTCTTATTCTATTGTCTCTGGGAAGACAGCTCCGATTCCTCGCAGCTGGAACTGTTTCTCTTTCTCTCTCTTTTCTATGTTGACCTCAGGGCTTGACTTTCCCCGTCCTGGGCTTAGACCAGAGGCGGAGTTTACCCAGGCCCTGTGGGGTCCTCCATGGACTGCAAAGGGACACTTGTTTACCATGGATCTTCACCACAAAGTCTCAGGAATGGTGGTTTTTGAGTCCACCTCCGTTTCTTGTGGTGTCCCTCCTCATAAGAGACAGTCCTTGATGGACCTCTCTAGAGTGAGTCCACCTTTGGGCAACAGTTCTTCCATTCTCTACTGTCCCTTATGGTCACAAATTCAGTTGTACCATCATGGATCCTTCACTGGGATCACCCAAATCCTACCTGGGCCGACTTACTCCAGTGTAGGTTTCTCTCTCCATGGGCCACAGGTCTCCAGCAGGACTTTGTTTCATCTTAGGCCTCCCATGGAGTCACAGCTTCTTCATGCGCTCCTCTGTCCCAACATGGGCTCCTTCATGAGTTGCAAAGGGTCTCCTCACTCAGTAATCTTCCACAGACAGCAGAGTTTTTTTTAGTTTTCGGTCTCTTCCGTGATGAAGGGAGAAAAGAAGAGAGAGGGGGGAAAAGGACCCCCCTCCTTCAGAATTCTCTCTCCTCTGGCTGCCAGCTTTGACCTTGGAGGCTCCGTTATCTCTCTCTCTGGAATTCCTTTTGTAGCACGTCTTGTTCAGGTTCTTCTCTAAAGCTTTTTTTCTCTATTACAGGAGAGAAGGTGGCCTGGCCCCCCTCGCCTGGGCCAGACTCAGCCCAGGGTGGGGGCCACACGCCCGGGCCCAACAGGGCGGGCTGCTATACTTTTTTCCAGGTTGATTTCCAGAGAAAAAAGCCAATCATTTTCTTCTGCGCAACAAATCTTCTCTTCTGTTTCCTTAAATATGTAATTGGCAGAGGCGTTACTGAAACTTTTGATTGGCTTTTTTATCTGGAAATCCACCTGGAAAAAACTATTTTCAGCCTCAGGGGAGCTAGTCGGCAAACCCACAACATCTTGTTAAATTTCTTTCAATATATGTGCTCTTGAAAGAAGGAGAAAAGTGTGCTTTTCAACAGAAAATCTCTTTTGATGCCACAACTAGATCCACGTACTTTTAAATGCAATGATCATTATTAGAGATGTTTGCATTGAAGCACGGAGAAAAACATTTATGAAAAAGGTAATGAGTCTTTGACTTAGGCCTTATTTGCTGGCATGGCTGTGACCTTTAGATGGGTTTTAAAGTCTGTGCATATATTACCAGTACATAGTCTTTGATCTTATTGGTGAGTGGCTTTTAAGATAGATCAAAGAGATAGCATCATAAGAAGTAACCAAGGCTGTGCATCTGCCTTAAACCCACACCAAATGCATCTAAACGATCTCTGATGTGCTTATCTGGATGGATAAAGAGGATTCAAAACTAGAGTAGTATCATTAGTTTGATTTTCAGACTTATGAGGGAATCAATTATTAGATGACATTCTCAGAAGTCTGAACATAAGGCTCAGTGACCTATGCAAGATTTACAGAAAAATTCTAGATAAACGAGTGCAAAAGTTCAGAAACAGACCATTATTTATTGTTTATTTCCATGGCTGGATTTTATCCAACTAAGGTACTGGAGGAATCTATGCTTCTGAACTAAATAATCATCAACATATCACCACAACATCAGTAATGGAATTACCAGAGTGTATTACTCACTGGTGTAAGTAAATACTGGAAATTACATAGCATTTAAGGATGCCAAAATCAGAACAGTTCCCCATCTCAGAAAGACAAGAAATAATTTTTTGTCTTCCAAAGTCTTTTTTTAGCTTCCTGTTAAACTCCTGATTTAACTTTTGTGTGCTTGTTTCATCTTACTTCACTTATTTAACATCCTTCTTATATCTTAGCAACTTTCATTCCTCTGAAAAGTACTCATCATTCTGAATGATTTATTTTCTTCACCAAGATCAGTTGAGAAATGAATAAGCATATTAGCATAAAACAGAGAACTTAATTTTTTTTTTTTACCCTTCTATTTTCCAGTAATCATTTGCTAAGGAATTGCCATTTTATCCAACAATATAAGTTTTTAACCTCAGAATAATACTGATACAAATATTTATATATTAAGCACCAAGTTTATATTGCAACATAGATAAACCATTAAAATGTTTTTTCCTGGGCAAGTGCAATGAGGGCTGGTGTGCAAACCAAAACAAAACCAGACAGCAACAGTGAAATTGAATCTTTTTTGATATTAAAGAAACAAATGATTTTTCCCTAGTTGTAAAATGTATCTCACAGTTGTTTCTCTGTGTAAACAGCTCAGTCTTTTAAATAAAAATACTATTTCCTCTTTTGCAATCTTTCTCTCCTTAAATCAGTGTTTTATATGATTTTTAATATTTTAATTTCCACTGTACCATGTTGTCATTATTGCTTTTTGGGAAAATGCTTGATCTTCATGAGAACATGCTGTGGTTTGAAAATAATGACCTTGGATTAAATAAAGAAAACAGAGCCATATCCAAAAGCATGCAGAACAATGATGCTTTTATCTCCAGGCAATGTCACATTAGTGGCTCTGTGCTCAGCAGGAATTGAAGGCTTATCCAACATATTTGCTTTGAAAATTTCACAGATAACATTAATTTGAAAAACTGATAGTAACTATGCAGTAATAATAAATGGCATAAGTAAGTGAATAAACATATTTTAAAAACTAAATAGGTCTGGTTTTCTGTTTCCTCTGAGTTATATGTTTGGACTGTATGCATCTGCTTTGGCCAGTAATTTATACTAACTTCTGGACGTTTTTATTTATTCCATGGAATAAAAGCTTCTGAATTATTTTGTTCTTCTGAGAAACCCTTGTTATGTATCTTCTCAGTTGGAATCATTGCTAAATCACTGTTCCTTCCTTTAAAAATCATCTTGCCATTAACTCCAATATACAGTAAGACCTTCAGGACTAGTTTTCTGTAAACATCAGGGATATTTATTATACTGACAAAATGTAATGGAAATTAAATGTCACTGCAACTTATGCATGGATGTGAAAAATATTGCTTATTTTAATGTAACAATCACATTTCAGAAAGAAAGATGTAATTCTGCTGACCACAAAAAGAAAAAAATTATATATCTGAGGAAACTATGATCTTTTAATGTGAGTTACAGGATCAGTCTGAGAGTCTGAACTTGGTTGAGTGGAATATGGTCTGGGAATGTTTATTACAATTTCTACCCAGTGGGAATAAACAGTTCCCTTTCAGATATCTGACTAAGTTATTATGCCATTCCTTATACCCTGGTTGTTTACTTGGTATTTGACAAGACACATCTCATAATAGGAAGAGTCTTGTACTTTGTCTTGTACGTTGTTTAAAACCTCTTCTGGACCTAGGGATAAAAGAGCTTTTAAATAAGTTTTAAAAATATCTTTTGTATAGTTTTCAAGAAACCACTTAATTGTTGTTTTTTCATCCACTCTTCTCAGAGGTGTATCCTCTAATATTTCTGTAACAACATTTGTTGATAATAGCAGTGTGATAGGAATGAGCTAGAGAAGGGGCCTCACTCATAATGTCTTCCAGCACCATATTTCCTATTGCAAATGTTGAAGATCAAAAACTGAAGGATTGTCTGACACAGTAAGACACATCTTTTTATCCTGCACAGTTGCTGCTTATATTTGCCTCTACTTACCATTCTTTCTATCTTGTCTGAAATTGTTACAGTAAATTACAGTCGAAATTTCAGAAAAGCATTGATTCTTTCCATCATAATGTTTCAAAAACGCAGTTTTCTATCCTGAGGAAATATACGATGATACTGTGTTTGAGGAGCACAAAGATTCTTTCTAAATGGGCAGGAATGTATGAATAGTCATTCAAGAAGAACTAAAAATGCAGAAAGATATTTGCAATCCAGCCCTACAGCAAAAATCAGAAACAAATTCTTGTAAATTTAAATATTGTAGACTTAACAAAAGGTTTTTGTTGGGTGGAGTGTTTTTTTCTGTTTATTTTGGTTTTAGTATAATTTTTTCCCTGTAAGCAAAAATTTTTACCTCTTGGGGTATGAATCTCCTTTTCCACATAATTTTACGCAATTATGACCACACTGTTCAATAGTTTTCTGTGGTTATGTGGTAACGAGATCAATGAATGTGCTGTCACAGAGATCAGATTATGCTAAATCCTAACACTGTCTCAGTATTGAACACTACCTGCACAATTTTTAAAGAAAACAATCAGATTAAGAAAAAAGATAGAAATACAAGTTTCAGATCAGCCATGTAACTGAACAAAATTTATCAGCAATCCTTAAACTTATGCACTGGACCACAAAGTTTTAAAAGGAATTTTCCAAAACCGTACAAATATTTAATTCCCAAATTCTACTGACTCTGGTCTTGAAATAAGCACAGTCAGGGACACTCAGTTCCACCTTCATAAAGTAATGAACACCTTGAAAAGCAGCATTTGTGTAATCTAAAATTAGATACCTATCTTAGATACTGTAGGAAAATAAGCTCCTTAATTAATCAGCTTACTTTTTTATTTGTCTGTGGCAGAAAGGTTGGAAGACTTACTATATTTTGCATTTTAATTTATTTTCTTACAATGAAACCTTCAATTAAAAAGTTTCCACTAGAAGGGTTTTCAACTTGCAATTAGTGAGAGAGAGATTGAGAGAGAGTTCTTCTAAATTTTTGAAGGGTCCATGAAAACATTGCTTATATTTATTTTTATATAAGTGTTTTGTTGACCTTGGCTGGATGCCAGATGTCCACTAAGCTGTTCTATCAGTCTCCCTCCATGAAAAGGAGAAAAGGAAAAAATATCATTAAAAGCTTGTGGATAAACATAGACACAGGGAGACAACTTGCCAATTGTCATCAAGGACAAAACAGACTTGACTTAGGGAAATTAACTCATTTTATTGTAAGTAATTGTAACAGAGTAGGGTGGTGAGAAATAAAATTAAATTAAAACACCTTCTCTCCATCCCTGCTTTCTTTCCAAGCTTAACTTAACTCCTGACTCTTCTAAGCACTGGGGATGGTGAATAGAGCTTGCAGTCAGTTCCTAACAGTGTTTATGACTCTCCTTGTACTCTGGCTTTAGTTCTTCAAGAACTGCATCAGAATTGGTCCTTTCCATGGGGTACAATCCTTCAGGAACAGACTACTCCAGTGTAGGATCCTGAAGAGAATGCAGGTGGATATCTGCTCCACCTTGGACCTGTGTGGACTACACAGGGACAACTGCCTTACCATGGTCTGCATCCCATACTGCAAGAGGATCTCCACACCTCCTTCTGCTCCTTCTTCGCTGACTTTGGTGTCTGTAGGGCTCCTTTTCTCACATATACTCGCTCCTCTCTCCTAGCTGTTTTTATACAGTGTTGTCTACCTTATCTTAAATATATTATCACAGACGTGCAACCAGATTTACTGAGAGACTCATCTTTGGCCAGCAGTGTATCCTTCTAGGAACCAGCTGGAACTGACTGTGCTCAGCATGGGGATAACTTCTGGCATCTTCTTTCAGAAGCCATACCTGACAACCTCAGTGTTATCAAAATCTTGGAATATAAACCAAATAAAATACTTAAGAGACTATTTTTTTCTTATTGTTTAAGGTATTTTTTCTACTGTATTTATAATACAAAGTAATTATTTTTTTCTACTTTCTCTTTATATTGACTCTTGATTAGTAAGAAAATGCTAAAAATATCATTGCATTATAGTTGCCACTTGTGTCTGAATGACAAAGATATAATGATTTTGAGGAAAGGACTGGTTTTAGGTTTCATTTTGGAAAAAAAAAAGACTTCAAATATAATTAAAATAGAAAGTGTGGGAAGTAAATGTTCAGCTAAATGTCAAATCTAATTAATCACATACTCAGGAAAACTGAAATAGATACACTGTGAACTTGCTAATTCCTAATTTTGACTACAAATTGTCACTTAGGGGAAAGAAATATGAAAACAGAAAATTTGGTCTCCAGTCTAGAAGTTAAACAATGAAACCATAAAGGAGAAAGAATGGCAAACTGAACCCACAGTAAATAAATAGGGAAAAGCAAAAGCAAGCCAGTCTATACTAATATGGGGGACACGCTAAAAATAGGAAAAAAAACACTTTTCTATAAAGTGTTGGCCACTCTTGCAATCACAAATCATTAAACTATAACATACTACAGTGTGGAGATCCCTATAGAATACTTTGAGAAACAAGAAAGGCAAATTTGAGTTTGTTGTCTATTGGTTTTGGTTTAAAGGTACATATCGGCTTTCCAATTACCTGCATCTGAATTCCAAGTGGAAATTCTTTATTATTACTGCTTAACAAAAGTGTGCTTCTGTAGCAAATCTTTATACTAACAGCCATTAATCCAGTAATATTTAATGTTTTGAAAGGATTAAAATACACTGGAGGATCAGAATTAAGAGATATTTCTCATTTAGTGATCTGATTCTGGATAATTCAGAAGGGGAAAACTCTTATACTTCTATTCTGATTTAATGATTTCTTTAACATTCAGACAATACTTATCCATAGTTCAAAATAAAAACTAGATCAGGTGCTCATCTCCCTACCCTACTCACTTCCCAATAAAATCTGTGTTCTTGCTGATATAAAGAAAAGAATGTAAAATTGTTTGCTGTCTGATACATGGGAAATAGCTCAAAGGAATATAAAATCAGTGTGTGTTACTTGTAAAACAAAGCTTAAGAAATAAAACAGCAGGCAAATATTATACCCACTATAAAAAATTTTATACCACAAAGAAGCCTATGCAAACTTAATCCATTTGATACCAAAAGCCCTATGAAAAATTATCCACTTTCTTGACAGCTGAAAGCTATTACTTTTGATACTAATTATACCAGATCACCATAATAACAGGCAGCATAACATGGAGAGAGAATGTATGCAAAACCCTTACTTTAAATCTACTGTTTCAAAGCCAGCTTTCTAGATTAAAGTTCACATTTTAACCTTCTTTTTTTATTTATAGTCACTTTTGCAAGAGCAGTTCAAGAGTTGAATTTATACTCCTTAGGTACATCTGAAATTCTATAGAAGCAATAACAAAACCTTTACACAAATAGCAAAACAGGACACATTAGCCTCTTTTTGCACAAACGTGAATAGAATCTGCATCTGAAGAAGAAGCTGATGGGAAGACTGGCCTTCCATCAGAGGCTGGTGGTGAAATTTGCAGTCACATAACACAGGTAGACCTTTCATGGACCTGGGAGTCAGGCAGGTTGCATTCACACTAATTGTCATTCATCTCAGCACATTTTTGCTTTCATAGAACGTGAAGAGGTAGTTAAGATTCAACTGTGATGTGATTTAGAGGAAAAAAATGTCCACCTGGAGATTTTTGTTCATTAGCATCTTTTTTTTTTTTTTTTTTAATCCATATATCTGTCTCCTAGGATGCTCAATATCTTTCAGAAATCCCATAAACAAATAATTTTGATGTGAAGAACCTACTGTTAATATGATACCGCCTATTATTTTAGCCATGAAGATGAGAGAATTTTCACAGAAATATGCAGTGCCATAAATACTAGTGTAGATTACAAATATAAACAAATGTGATTTATTACATTTAAAACCATCTCAGCAATTTTATCCAGGAAATAAGCTAGGAGATTCATGCTAAAATCTTGTTTAGGCAGATGTTTTTTAAAGCAAGGTACACTCTATGCTGCCAAAATGACTGGCATCAGCAATCTTACTCTTTTCTTGGACTAAGTTGGAACACCTTTAAAGCCATAATAATTAAATATAATTAAATAATAATTAAAACATACTATACTTACATGTATAAGCATTTATCTTTAAGTTCACTCTCTGATTTACAGGAAAAAATTCTGTCAAGTATGGAAACTTACAGTTCATTAACCACAGCTTCAAGAGGCCCTGTGAAACCATGCCAGACACCAAACTAAGTGGCCCAGAAGTGATGTTCTTTAGAAGCACAGGAACAACTTTTAGAAGTATAAGGAATTTTTTTATTGTAATTTTATAAAAGTTTCTTCTTAGCCTCTGAGTTATCCAGAACACAAAATAAAAAAAAAACTGTTTCTATTGTACCTTTATATAATCAGACAATTTAATTTTATTCCTTTGAGTTGACCTTGCCTGGCATACCTCATGATAAAATTGAAACACTTCATCTTCATCTGGCATATAAGCATCACCTTTTTCTCAGAAAACAAAAAGATCAAGAGCCTTAATACTGGCTATGTTAGCTATAGGAGAAACAAAAATCAAATTTAGCTACAAAGAAATAATAGCTGCTGTCTCAAAGAAATGTTTATTTCTTTCTCTCATTCATTTCTTTGCCACCCAGTCTCATTCTTACCTACAATTTAGAGAAAGTTTAAAAATATAATAAAAGTTAAGTGACTCCTGGTGAATGCAAGTCTCCTTATTTTTCTTCCAATTTAAGGTTTCCCCCTTTTTTTCTTGTAGAGAAGAACTCAATGGCAATGGTTAAGACAAGTCTCTAAACCCAGTTCAAGTTACAGGCTAATAAATCTTTGGATCACACCAGAAGCTTATCTGGATGTTGACAATAAGATTATAGTTTAAGGAAGACGAAGTCAGAAAACTGAACTTGTAAAATGGAACACTCATGCAGAACAGAAAGATGACACAGATATTGACAAATCAGATTTTCTTCTTTTTTTCTTTCTTTTTCTTTCTTTCTTTCACGCTTTCTTGCTTTCTTGCTTTCTTTTTCTTTCTTGCTTTATTTTTCTTACTTTCTTGCTTTTTTTTTCTTCCTTCCTTTTTCTGTCTGCCCTCTCCTCCCCTCTCTTTCTTCCCCTCCCTCTCCTCCCCTCCCTTCTTCTCCCCTCCCCTGTCTGCTCCCCTCCCTCCTCACCCCTTCCCTCCCTTCCTCCTCTTCCCCTCCCCATATAATATAACACATAATATTTTAATTTTTAAAGCATAAAATAGAAATTATTTCAACAAATTGATGTAATTTCCAATTAATAAAGGTGCAACACGAGTACAAGCTACGACTCTTAAAAGTCCTTATGTCCTGCTTACTGGAGCAGTATGACAAAACAGTAAACTTTATTCTATGGTTTTAATTAAGTGTTTGTTCCTGCTCATTTAATACAGTATATAGGGCTATAGCTAGACTGATTTTTAATCCAGCTCAGTATAGCCATGAAAATATTTTTATGCTACTCATGATCCTCATCATGCTTTATATAACTCTATATATAAGAGAAAAGAATAGCAAATTCTATAAAGTCTTCACTAAGAAGCTTGTCTTGTAGAAGAATGATGTATGACAAAAGCAAAAGCTGCCTCAGGAAAAGTATGCGGGACTGGTAAAAGGTTTGTTTTTGTAAGTAGGAAATACTTGAACAAAGATTAGCCTATAGGACAGTGAAATCAGACCTAAGTAACTGACAACGTCACTATCAATGATGGATCCACAAGGACCTCATGGGCTAAGAACATTATTACAAAAATTTATACACCTACACTCCCTAAGGGAATGTAGTACCTTCACAGGCAGATTTGATGTCTTCCTGGCTTGTGACTGCTCTTGTAAGTGTTTGGGTAGTATGTCACCTGGCCAAGGTGAAAATTTCAAACATAGGTCCCAAATGTGCTATGTGTGACACATACAATTCTGTTTGCAAATATAAAACCTTCTGTGCATGAATAAACTGTTTGGCCATGTGATTTCTACTGAAGATTTTCCAAGTAATCTTACATATATTCTTGGATTCACAGCTGTGGAGCGACAGGGAAAGTTCGCCACCGCCTTTGCATTTGTATTCAGTCAGCTACTGAAAGGTCCTGTTTACCATCTACACACTCTTCTCTTTTCCCTTGCAAGCTTGAGCCCACAGGATGAGTTGACTGACACACTCATTTAATAGAAAATTAATTCCCTTTTCCCTCCCACATGCTGAGAAGTGTAGTTTCTGTCATCAGTGAGCTGAACCAACTCATCCCTCAGGGAAGCAGTATAATGATGGATGATACATAGGAAGAGGAGGCAAAAAGACTGGGCAACATCTCAAAGTTATATCAGATGAGGTATGAAAGGAAAATGTACCTTAATAAATGTCTGAAGAAATACTTGGTGAACTTACAGTTGAATATTTTGTGATTTTTTTCAATACCTTCTAAATTAGTATCTGCTTGATATATTTTTAGACCAAGGAAAAGGGAAAATTTGTCCACAAAAATAAGAACTACTTTGGGGAATAAAGATTTCCTTCCCTGTAAATCTATAGAAGATTCTGCTTTATAATTTTTCATCAAAATATAATGGTGTGAAATTGTGACAGATGCTGAATTAATAGGGAAATGTCAATACCATATAACAGCACGTTCTTGTGCTGCATGCCCACAGAAAGTTAATTAGTAAGATACATTTTTTAAAAAGTCGTATGTTGTATAGGGATATAGGAGATTAGGCACTTCTGTCAATATTGCCCTGATTTATTTCAAGATTAGGACTGTATTAGTGGTGTGCGTCAAATAGTTTGTTTTACGGCATCAAGATTTTCTACTAAAATATATCTGTAGCAGACTCTGTGATAATAAATCAGACATTATTTTTTCCCCACACATTTAGGTTTAAGTATCTTTACTTAGGAAGATTAGGCTATAAAGACCTACCAAGTCAAATTTACTGAATAGATTTCTAAATAAATTGAGCATTTGTAGAATGCTGCAGCATCTCTGTAAGTCACTCCAATAAATCATAATAAGTGCATCATTACCTTTTTTTATTATTATTTTTTCTGCTGAAGTTCTAATGGCCTTTATCAGAGAGTTCTGTACAAAACCAAAGTCTGATGATGTGCCACCTCTGTTTGCTAAGCCTTCACGGAAGAAACTTAGAAATCTCATTTTATTTTGATGAATATTCTTTTTAACTTATGCATCTTTCAGTTAGCCTTTGACAGTTTCTTTTAAAGAAGTTAAAAAAATTCAGATAGAAACCAAACAGGATTTTTAAAGAAGTCCCCTTCTTTCATATCTTTCTCTTCTGACTTCTAATAATATCGGGTGTACAGACACAACTTAAAGCAAAATGCCTTTGTTAAAAGTGTTTACAAGAATTTAACTTGTGAAATATCCTATTATCCTTAAGAAGTAGTGACTAACTTAAATAAATGAAAGACTTAGAATTCTTATCCTAAATTAATAAGTCAAGGAGTCCAGTTCACATTTAAATTAAGATTCTAAAGACCAGCAGTTAAATTAACACATAAACTAAGATTCTTGCAAATTACTCAATATGTATTTTGTTACATTAAAAAAGTCAGCTGTAAATAAGAGCAAAGTTCTTTCATTAACAGAAATGGAGTAAAAAAAAACCTCCACAGAAAGCATGGATTTGCAAGTGTTGTAAATTACAGTATCAATATGCACTTTAATACTTTTTTTATCTTTAAGTTTTCCACTGAAAATACTATGCCAAAAGTTAAAATTAAGGTCCCTTGTTTGTAAGCTGGAGCTATCATTTGCACCTCTGGAAGAGCATAGCTTGTGTGAATACCAAAGTTTATTGGATGAATAAAGTGATCTAGAAGGAATAGCCATCACTACTAAGCAGTGGTTTAAAGTGGTAGAGGTTTTCTAAGGATCAGGAAATTATTATTTTCCTCAAATGAGTACAGAATTCCTTAGTCAGGGAGGTTAGAGGAACAGGTCAAGTTGCCTGATGTCATACTGTCAACACCAGATCATCCAACACCATTACATACCTTTTCTTGTTTTTTATGACATATAGGGGAACAGTCTAGGAGGTAGGAAATGTAACCTTGGAGATTCTGTAAAGGAGAAGAAGGAGCTGAAAGTTGAAACTCACACATCACACACATATGCTGCACCACCTGCTCTTTTGTGTAAAAAATGGAGTAGCAAAAGCGCTGACATTTCTGGGAAATTAGCTTTCTTGGTTGCTTTATAAATAGTTTGTATAAGAAGTAGAATAGGATGTTCCAAAGGAAATATTTGCTTTTCTCTTCATGTCCCTCACTTATTCATGTATCACTATAAAACCTGAATATAGATTTGATTCATTAAAAGATAAGCTTGGCTTTTGTTGTCAGAACCTTGAATGCACTGAGAGGCTCTGCAGCCCTCAGCCTTGTCCTCTCTGCACTATGCTGTGGGTATTCCCATGCTTTGCCCCCGTATCCTACTGATTCTTGCCTTGCTGATACGACTTACAGATTTGGACTTGGAGCTGCTTTGTCACTGTGGATTTACATGGGCACCACGGGTTGTTGACCAAGCTTGTCTCCTCACATTAGAGACACCAATACTCACCCTTGCTGGTGAGGACATCAGTCCTCCATGCCTAGATCTCACCACTGGGTCTTGCTTACATTTTAATTCATGAAGCAGCCCAACTTTCCTGTTCCCTGTCTTACATTTGTTGTCTTTTTTTAAAGGTTTATTTATTTACAATTATTATTCAGTAGAGAGCTGCTCAGCTGAAACTAAAAGGTCAATTTATGGAGATTGGGTTCTTGTTATTCCCAATTCAGCAACTTAGTAAAAACTTATTAGACACTTACTGAATAAAATATTGCTCAGTGGGATGTTGATCTGCATTTATCCTCTTATTAAAGATCAGCATTAGAAAAGGATGGAAGGACTTGCTATTTTTCCACAGAAAACCAAAACTCAGAGACATTTGCAGCTTTTGGCAAAATCTCCGAAGTCTCGTAGAAGTTTGAAAATGCTCAAAATATGTGAAAAAACCCCCACATAGTATAGCTTAGGAATGAATATGCTTCCTTGTGAAGACTTTTCTATTTTACAGTAGAAATGACTTGTGTCACAAAATCTGGGATGCCGCAAAAATAAAAAATGGCTTTTACTCTCAAAGTGCAAGTACTTTATTGAAGACAAGATAGTTTAAGTTTACTATGAAATTGGTATGAGCTGCACCAAGCCTAATATTTTGCCCTATATATTCTCTGAGAAGGAATAATTATGACAAATCAAAACGTTGGTTGCTCAAAAGTAATTACCCTCCTCATCAATGGTGTTAATGACGTGCAGAGGCTTCTCCAAGCATTAGTACAGAGAGAAGTGAAGAAAAGCTTAATGTTTTAATAATATGGTTTTTGCCAGTTTTTCTTTTAAATAAGTGTATTTAGGAGGATTGTGATTTTAGGACTGAGCTTCTGGATGAAGCAGAGGATTTTCAGGTCTTGCTTCTCTTTTTGTGCCAGCAATCTGAGAAGGAAGAAGCTCAAAATAATTGTTCGATCAGACTAGCCCTGATCACTGAGCACTGAATACGGTAAAGCTCTCTAACATATGAAAAAGATTTTTGATTTTAAAAACAAGGAATTCTGTAAGGGTTAAATGCTAGTAAGCTGAACAGGTCTTGAATACTTTTGGAGGAATAGGATGTCCACATGACATGTTTACATGATGATACATAAGACAAGCAAAATAATTGGTGGGGCACTAACAACATCCTGCTCCTGCTCAGAGAATTCAGGCTAGCTAACATATTTTCCAAATCCAAAATATATGCCAAATATATGCCATGTAGCCACTATAAAACTTAAATTACAGAGTTATTCCTGTCCACAATTAATTTGCTCGACTCCTTGGTTAAAGTGCCATTATAGCTCTGACTGAATTTCTCACTTTGGTTTATGCATCACAAAGAAGTGCAGATTCAGAGTTAGGCACTGGGTGGTGTTGAAGAGCTAGTTAGTAGGAGAGCGGTTTTTTTTTGCAGATCTTGAATTTGCTAATATTCACCTTTTGTTGCAGATGATGTTATATAATAATTCATTCTTCATAATAATTCATCTAGAATTAATCAGGTACATTGATTTAGGTTTCCTAATTGTAAATACATACTGAGATGAAGTCCTCAGCTGTACTTCTTTCTCCTGTGTTTGGAGATACAAATATATCCCTACAATGAAATAGATTTTTCCATATTGCTTTATCACTGAAGAGTTTCTATAATCTGACTTTGTAAAATTTGAAATGAACATTTTTCCAAAGCAGTGTAGTCAATCTTAACGTGTGTTTGGCACAGATTTGGAAGGATTCTGTTTGGTTTTGGTTTTGTTTTTGTTTTCTTAATGTATTTTCAATAACATAAGTGCAAGTAAACATGACAGGAAAAGAAATTGTGTTATTGCATCATCACATTAAGGTATTTTAACTATGGTAAATGCACAGCTAGCTTTCCAAATATTAAATATATACGTCAATTAACAATAAAATATTATAAAATCTTTTCAACTCTGGATAATTTAAAATTACTCTGCCAAGAAGTTGAACAGATGTTGCAAATAACAAGTGATCTCATTAAACTAATGACAATACTCTGCTTTGAAAGAAGACAGTATTCAGCAACAGAATTTGCACATATTTACTCTCCATCTTCTGTTTTAACTAAATTAGTCTGAAAATTATGTGCAATAAACAGCTATTATGTATTCACAAAAGAAATAAAAGAATTCTTATCTATCTACTAGATTTCCAGGGTAATAACATTTTCTTTGTTTGTCTGAGAGTCAAATTCCCTTCGGGGTCTTCTCTTAATTTTAATTTTACCTGCAAGGGTGAGTGTTCTTCAGTATATTGCTCTCAAAAATTTTGGAATTTAATTTTCACTAGCAAGATTTCCCAAAATATATCAAGATTTCTATGACTTTCTATGGATTGCATCAGAGTTATCAGAGTACTGCCACAGACACCAAACTAAAGGTGCAAGCCGAGTAGAAGGCCCAAAACAGTCAGAAGAAATGTAATGAAAGCAAAAGTGGTAAGCACTATAATAAGTGAATAAAGAAATAAACATCCCTGTTTTACCAAACAACAAAACATAACTGGGAAAGAAGAAAAACATGACTTCTGAAAAATATTTTTATTTCACTGTGTATACTTATTTCATTTGATATATTTATAGTTCTTTAATTCTCTCCACCACCTAATAACATGCCTGTTAATATGCAGAGTATAAACTATGGTACTGTGTGGTAATTGGTTAATCAATCAAAAGAATTCTCGTTTATACCCATAGTCTTGTGGTCTAGGGAGGTCATTTTAATATTCTGCAAATACCATTAAGCAACCCCCAGGGACAAATTAAGTAAAAATTGTTATAAGTGGGTATTTTTCTATAGCCATGTGTAATGTTTATAGTCTGTTGTTAAATACTGTAGGTTGATTTTATTGAACCTTTCAAGTATAATGAGCATAAATCTGATATATACTACTATATGGTTTCTATATATGGACAGGCTGCAAACCATAATTTGCCTCTTAGTTGTGTGTTTATCTATGTGATCAAAGTTAACTCATTTGCACAGAGTATCTGTGTAGCTACACAGAAATATGACTAGAAGCATAATCTCTTTTGTGCTTAACTAATGGTTATGCAGAATGAAGCCTATACATAATATATGATCGGTAACACAATGCACAAAAAATACTCATATCAAGAAAGCTGTAAATATACTGTGCTATAGAAGCAATATTTTTCTCTTGGTCTTTAATGCTGACAACTACCAGAAAACATAATATTCTTCTAATTGGACAATTATGATTAAATTGCACCCTACTATTATATATATATATATACGGAGAGAGAGAGAGAGAGACAGAGAGAGAGTGAGAGAGCGAGAGCATTTAGGACAATGGGTCAAAGTGGGTATGTTTTTCCTTAATTAAATCTTTTACTTTGACTTTTTTCATTGCATCTGCTAAAAAATTCCCTAATATATAAGTAAAATTTCAAAAAAGAATCATACAAAACTTACAACCAGAAAAATCAAAACCAATACTATTTGTGGTCTAGGAATATATAACTCACAAAACAATTCTATGACTTCAGGTCAGGCTGTTTTAGTTAGTCATACTGGGGTTCGCATGCATGCACACTGAAGAAATATCTCCTTTTGTTTTATCCTATTTAGAGCATAGTTAGACAGCTGTTATAAACAAGTAAACAATCCTCTCCCCTTTTCCCGATAAAGGACACACTGACATTTAGCACAGCAAAATCTGAGATAATTTCATTACAAATTTCTGTTTCATAATACTCTAAGTACACAATATTATTTTATTATCTCATTTGATAATACTTCTGCATGTGCTCCTCATACAAAAATGCCATAAAATCACTTTGGTCAAGATAAAAATTCCAGATCTTAAAATGGTAATCAGATAACACTTTTCTTAGGTGTTTCAACCAAAGGTGATTGGAAATAGCATTTAACACTTATCAGTAGTACTCAAATGTATTAGAATATAAATAAAACTAAAGAAGAGAAGTTTCATGCGATAAATCAGATTCTATAACCTAAATATTTCTGTTTATTCAAGTTGCTGATAAATTTGTGTGATGCCTTCATATGTCATTAAGCCTTCATAGTAGTAGTTTCAAGAAGTAGTTTGATTTTTAGTGGAGCAGTTAGTATGTGAAATCTTCTATATAATATTTTTTTGGTAAAAACTTTACTGAACAGCAAATGGAGGGCAGTATAATTGTGTTTATATAGGGTTAGTAATTATCTGTGTGTATATATATCTATATACACGTGTTTATACATATATGGGCTTAACAGTGATGAAAATCCAACTGTGCGTGAAGTGCTTTTTTCTTGGAAATATTTGAATTTAGGTAAGTTTTAAAAAATCTACTTTTTTACTGCATGTATTATTTAATATTGCAGTATCAGGTGAATTTCCAACAAAATTAGAAAATTTATGACCTTGAGTAATGTTCTGTTTAACTCCGCTGTTTCGAATATTTTATGTCAAATACAAATTTTGTAGAATTTCCTTTTTCCTTTAAGACATGAAAACATTGGAGTCCTTTCAAGGTTAAAATTAAAGAAACGTGCACCAAAACTGTATTGGAAATGTACTTGCAAAGTTTGAAGAATGCTTTTATCTGAAAAAAAAAAAAAAAAAAAAGGGTCTGTACCAAAATCCATCCTCAACATTGCTCTTTTGGAGCTAATGAAGTTGTGCCAAATGGACAGCCATGTGTTTCCAGAAGGCTGTTCTGAAATTACACACCTGCTTCAAATGCACAAATAATAGGGAAATAGTCAACAGGGAAAAAAATGGAGGCACATTCACCACTGCCATCTCTTCCATGACATCTGGGTAATTACATATGCTCATGTTTTTCTAAGATTACTTTAAAAATATTTTAAAAGTAGATTGCAGAAGAGTAGATTGCGGGTTATCTGAGAGTAAGCCATGACAAACCTGAATGCACAAAAAAAAAAGTATTCTCTTTTGTGAGCCTGTAGTTCCCCCACCATTTGACTTCGATTTAAAGATAAAGACTCCACCGGCAGTGTGCTGCATTTGTCCCATTTTGCTCAAAGTCTCCACCTAGCAAAGATTTAGGACCACTTATTTTGCCTTCACTTCCCATTCATTTGCAATATTTCATTCATCTACTTACTAAATATGCATAGATTGGCAATTAATGTTTTCTATAACACCTAAAGTTACTGCTCAAGGGCAGTTTTAAAAGCAATTTAAAGGTGTAATATTGGATGGTGCTTGTAGGTACATATTGTCTGTTTTATTGTCACTACTAATTTAACCAAAATTACTTTTTGTCACTCATTTGCAATAGGTTTTAATCCTTATTGGTTTGTTTCCTGTGTATTGTATTTTTTAATCTCACAGCATAGATATCATTGATTGAAAAGAGTAGTAATCAAATACACCCAACAATGTAGGTCAATATCAATATCTTAGGAAACAAAACTATAAATCCAATGGGTTATTTGCAGTATCAATTGTTCCTGATGGCTAAGTAAATCATGTGCAATTCTAAAATGAAATTTCGTGGCTGATAGATTTCTAACAACTGTTTGGGCAGAGCAATGTGCAAGTGATTAACATTGGCAATAGTTTTGAGCAGCCTGTATTATATTTTCCCTAGTAAAGTTGGAGTAACATATAAACAGAGAAAAGTATAGATCTACACTGCCAACCTTTCATATCAACTGATAAAATCCGTTCTTTTCTTAGAAAAAAGCTGATGAAATGTGATATAATAACTGATGCATAAGCCAGTCAGTCTGCAGGGCACCTGGAGCATGGCCTTAGGGATCACGCGCCACTCTCATAGTGACGAAACATTCACATAAAGGTCCTTAGTTCTGGGCATGGTCAAAAACACACCACAGGATCACACACTCTGTACTGAAGAATTAGTCTGTTGGAGCATTCCACTGAAATCCTTTTCTGCAGGAAAAATAAACAAAAAGCAAGAACAATCCATTCTTTACTTGGTGTTCCATGAGAGTCCAGGCTTAGAGACTGTTTTCTCCTGTGGGCAGTGCACAGAGGAGCTGGGCTACTCTATTATGAGGGACAGAGATGTCCTAGCAAGATCATTAAGACAAACTTGGTCCATATCTGTCTCAGTTTAATTGAGACAAGGGTCTTTTGCTGAGGATGGATTAGGAGAAAAAAGACCCAAACCTTCTTCTCTAGCAATTATAGATTCGAAATTAAGAGGTTCCGATTGAAGGAAAGCAAATTATGGAAAAGGGAAAAAGGAAAAAATAACAGCCCTTTATTAAGTATGTGTGTATTAATGTAACACGAGGGAAAAAGAAAACCAAGTAAAACAACCAAACAATACCCCTATACCCACCAATAATCCCCTTCAAGAACAAAATCGATAAAACCGGTAAAAAAAAAAGAAAATCAAATAGTTCAATTTTTAGCACTCTTTGGTGCAGTTCCAGCCACAGTCAGCAGGGGGGCGCCGTCGCGTCACTGGAGATGTAAAAACTTGCAATGTCTTATATCGTTCACCAGGTGGCGCTGTTGAGTTATCAAAAGTGCAGAACTTGTAATGTTCTATAGTAGTCACCAGGTGGCGCTGTTGGATCACTAGAAGAGTGGAACCCGCAATGTCCAGCGCTCGTCACCGGGCGGCGCTGTTGGATCCTTGGTCTTCGCCGGGTGGCAAGGGAGGAGGGGGGAGGGGGAAGGGAAACAGAAAGTTTTCCTAATGGAAGAAAAAAAACTCACGACTCGGTGGAGGTCCCGCGGTGGAGAAGAACCAAGACTGCAACCAGCCCGTAACTCTGCAGAGAGCTCCCACAGGGAAAAAAAAAAAGAAACAAAGGAGAGACTAGGCAGCCTCTCTTCCCGGCTCCCGAACTGAGTTCTCAACCATTCCGCCTTCTTCCCAACTCCTCCCTCGTCGTTGTCAGGAGACTAATTCTCGGTCGTTAGGAGCCAGGCTGACTCTTTTGTTCACTTGATGGTTCTTGAATAGCATTCATGCAGGGGGGAGGGGGGAAGAAGGGGAAAGGAAAAGCAAAATTCCTTTCTAAAATTAGAACTATGACAATATCTGAATTTGAATTTCTTTGTTCTGAATCTCCCACATAAGCACAGAATTAGGGTTAAAGCAGACTGAATATCCACAGTGGTTACCACGTAAGAAAACTCTATTCTGCTCAGAGCGCAAAAACTAAATTCACAGTATCTTTCTGCCAAGCAAAAGATGATACTATTCAGTAACTGACATGTGTGATGAAATCTCAACAGAAGAGCAGAGACACTGTATGGCATTATTCACTCTCTGAAGAAAACAGGGTTTTAATAAAAGGAGAGACAACCCTATGTAGCTGTACATCAGCAGTTATGGCAAAACACTGGCCAACAGGAAGCCTTCTTTGCTTTTTTCGGGTTTAGTTTTGATTCATCTTCTGTGGATAAACATATTTACTTCCTCTCAATCATACGTTTAAATTACAGCAACAAACTACCCGGAACAGGGAAAACCCTTGTAGAATGTATAAAGTTGATTTACTGTAAATCAACAGAGCAAATAGGAAAGAACTCATTTTCAGCTGTTTCAGGGAAACAATTTGCCTACATCTAATAACTGAGAATCACATATTATTTTTTTTAATTTACTTATAAGTACAAGTAAGAGTGGCAGGTTAGTCAAAAATTCAGAGAGTTAATAGAGTATCAATCCAAGATAACACACCCTGCAGCTTTCAGATACAGAAAAACACCTCTGCATGGTAACCATATTAGCCCTTAGGAGCCTCTAGGGAAGCAGGGGAGGTATGACTACTCACAACATGCACTCCCTCATTTATTTTTGTTTTGAACAATCCTAGTCCAGAGAAAATATTAAACAAACAGATTGTTATTTATTTTTTGCTCACCTAACTCCTCTTCAGAAAAACGAGAAAATGAGAAGGAATTTGAGAAGGATCATTTTTCTTATACCAGTGTTCTTGGGCGTTGGGGATTGTTGGGATATTGGAGAATCTGAGAGTCTTCAGATGTAAACTTCAACATAATACTAATCATCCAGTTGAAAACTTGCTAAATATATCACTTTGATAAATAGACATAGAGTAAGTTTTTTTGCCTGAGTTTTTGTAAACATGAATTTAAGTTTATCTTAGCAAGAACTATACTTTCCTAATCACATTTTAATCAGGAACAGATATCTTTTAAATGTACATGTTCAAGAGAGGGGGGTGTATAATAAGCGTTGCACTGTCCTTTAAATATGTCAGCTCTTGGGAGCAGATCATTTTAGCGTTTGGTGATTTCCTTTCACCAAGAGACAAAGTCTATATCTAACAAGTCCCTTGCACTTGATGATTTCATTTCGGATAACTGCAACAGTGCCACATGCTTCAGAGATGTGCCTGACATCTACTGCCACCTTTGTATTATATGTCTCTCTCTCATCCAGTTTCAGGCATTGTTACATCCCAACGCTGAATGTGGCAGTGGTGTGACTTTTTATTTCTGTTACCAGTTAATCCGCCTTCCCTTTTTTTTTTTTTTCCTTCAGGTCGTCTGATTCCCTATGTACCATGTATCTTTGTCAGACAAGATTGTTTACAGATGGGTCACTAGCTATCAGAACTCACCACTTCCTCTCCTTTCAGGTCTTTTTCAAAACTAATTTCTCTCAAAATTATTATAAATACCCAGAACCGTAGAGCTTTAGATTTTTAATTTAGTTTCTCATTTAAATGTGTTTGGGTTTTTTGGGTTTTTTTGGGTTTTTTTGTGAGGCAATTTTTGTTGTTGTTGATTTTTGTACTTTGTTAACATAGGTTAAAGGTACCACATGCGATAAAGGAAAAAATAGCCTAAATAAAACCCAGGCAGAAATCTTGTTCACTGAAACTCATCTCCATCTTTTTAATTGCATATATTGAGATGTCTACAGTAAGCAGGGCTTACTTCATTATTCTTCTAAAGAAGGACACAGAATTACAATGACACACCAACTCTGTATAAAGGGTCAATATTCATATACCTTGCACTGCAACTCACACAGTAGGGAAGGACACAGTGTACCAATTAAGAAGGTAAAGGAATTGAAAATAAAAGCAACCCCTTTATTTTTCTTTCTTAATAATTGTTGGGATCAATCTAGGTTACGAGAGATGTCCAACTGTAATAGAAGAATAGAAGTTTCATCTGAAGGAAAAAAAAAGTTGAACATATCAAAGGATTTATTCAGATTTTAAAGTCACTGAGGAAAAAAAAAACAACTAAAAGGAAATAGAGGAACTTTAGATGTGATGCTTATGTGTGCAAAAGAGGAAAAGATGACCAAGTTTTTAAATCATTATTTTTTTCCTACGCTAAGAAACACATTAAGACCAAAAATGGTGAAACCTATTCGACTTCTCTGTGTCTTGCAATACAACCTAATATCATTAACAAATAGTATCAATAACCTCAATACATGTTTAGCAGGAGGAGACTTAAGAGACTGCAAAGTTACATATGATCTTCAGTTTCAAACTCACAGACTTTTTTATATTTAAAAGAAGTGTAATAGGATGCATGTATTTCCATATTGAAAATGTACAAGGAAGAAGGTAGAGGAATAATGAACATTTTTCCTCCTGCTCGATCAAAAAAACCTTTTTAATGTAAGCTTCAAATATATACATATAGAGGGAGCCCACGCTTTAAATACAGAATCCTTACAAAAGAGTGCATCAATCTGTAGATTTTATACTATATTATAGGGGGAAAAAAAGAGACACACAGACATAATATATGACTTTCCTGATCATTCAACAGCTACAAAGAATGTAGTCCATGTAGCAAACACGGTTTCTGAAAGTAAATCTCATGTCAAAATCTCATTCAAAACTGTTCTAATTGTTTTTTGTGTCTTCCTGTATATTCTTTTTTTTTAATTGAAGGTCTGTAAATTTATTGCTGCACTAATTCAGGTTGTTTCCAAGCTTTCATTTAAATCATAGCCTAAGAAGAGGCACTCTTTTGATATTTTGTTTTTTTCTTTCAAAACTCCATGTAGAAAACAATTTTATTACTTATTAATTTATTAATTTTTTCTCATAAAACATTAAAAGAAGTGTATGGTTAGAATTTTATTCCTCCCCTGTAAACATCCTCTCCCCCTACAGAGGTGCTTGTGACCTTCTGCCTGTCAAAAGGCACATTTGCTTTCTTATTTTGTGCCACTTTTTTTTTTCCTTTTTTTTTTTTTTAAATGTAAAACCATTCAAGTTTCACAGTAAACAATCATCTCTTTGCCTGCATTTTTGGGAGCCCCAATGTGATTTCATCACTACTGTCCTCAAATTGTTCCCATTACCAGTTATCAGCAGGAGGAAAATTGATTCCAGAATGTAAACAAGACAATGCTTTACCCTCACTTTAATATGCAAAAAATTAAGATTTAAAAAATATTATTACTTAATTTGCATCACATACAAACTAAGAGGTTTGTCTTGATTTTATGTCAGATATCCAGGGACCATTTTGAAGTGTCTTGATGAAATTAATTATAACGTTACTTGATAGCTGGATGCAGTAAAACACCAATTATAACATTATTAGGGCTGCATATTGTTTGTTTGAATCATTTGTGTAAAGCACGTAGTTATTTTCTGACCTTATGAATGCCCCATTTCTTTTAGCAAAAATTGCAAATGACCATTAATGAAATATCTTATATCCATAAACAGATACAGTCTCAGACTCTGAAGGTTATATTGTATAGATTACTTGTCTTCTACACTCACTGTATGAGTAAATGACAGAGACATTACTGGGAGGAATCCATGAATCCATGTAATACTTGATGTTTTTATTTTATTCTAAAAGAGCTAACTTTACACAAATCACAGTGTAAATATTTTTTATAAAATCAAAACATTTGTGTATCAATGCAGTATTGATATAAACTGTGAAAACAATGAAGTATTAGTATGTTACTGTAATTAAAAGTATTTTTAATTAATTATTTTAATACAAGAAATAAGGCTGCTTTTTTCCAAAAAAAAAACCCCTGCTAATTCACAGAATGTTCCTATCACTATCAAAATACATGCATAAAAAGTCAGCCACCCTATTGTTCAGCTAAACCAAAATCACAGTCTTATATTGTCATTTCAACATGATAATCTCTTATTTAAGAAATAAAATATTTCCAAGGGATAAAGAATGAATTTCATCCCAATATGTAATGTTCTTTTTGTCTTGGGCAAAACTCAGCATAGCAGTTTTAGTGGTATAATATTTCTTGGGCAAAAATTCAATAATAAGGAAACCAAGTTATTTGGTTATGAAAGCTGTCTGTCTGGAGACATGCTATTAAACAACACTTGAGCTTTCTGTTTACTTTAGTGGTATTTATAGTTATGGCTATGCATTTGTGGCTTGCTCTTGGTGAATATTTCTCAAATGTTGTTGCTGTAATAGCACAAACCATCATAACTTCAGCTGTACTGTTTTTCTCAGAAACAAAAAGGGGAGGCAGTGGAGGACTTTTGTTGCTGTTCACTTTGCTTCTGCATCTTATTCTTCAATGTCCTGTTGCTTTATAAATATTGCATTTATATTACCTTTTATAAAGATGTTTATATTCCCCGTTATTTTAGTACCTGAACTTCCCATACATGAATGCTTTTATGCTCATAGATCTCTTTGAGATGGAAAATAAACAAAATGCTGCCAGTAGAGGTGAGGGGAGTCTAGTTTACAGTGGGGAATCTACTTTTTTTTTTAAAAGCAGCGCTACAGCTTACCTCAGAATCGTCCTACCTGGCTTCTTATATTGTAAGTGCACAAGTTAATTCAAGGACGGCTTAAAATGTCCTTCAGGACATGCAAGAATTTGTATGTTCATGTAGGCAACAGGGCAGGGCAGGGAAGGCAGATGACAAAACTCTTGAAGAAGAAGACATTGCGATTGTAATCATTCTCAGAGACATGGATATAACCCAGGCAGATCCACTGAAGGTTGAGTGGCAGACAAGAGAAATAATTTCAGACCTCTCTAGTACAGGTGGACATCAACTCACTCTAACTATTCTTATTTTAGACAGACAGTAGCTAAACAGAGAGAGCCTATGAATTCAAGTTTCCTAAGTAAACCACTCAGCACTACTGTATTTTTATTGAGCTAATTAAAATAATAGAAATATCCACACATTAAAAAAAAAAAAATTCCAAAGCTTGAAACAGTATTGCTATGTAAAAAAATAATCAAATCAATCCATCAGGCCCCTCTTACCTCTAAAATGACAATGTTAAAACCATAGGCTACAAAATAACTGATGCACTCCCAGTGGTAAGCAGAATCAGAAAGAAAAGCTAAATCTCGTCTGCTGAGATAAGAAAAATTTAATAATGGAAGTAAGATATTACAATAATATTATTAGTTATAATAATAAAATATTCAAATAATGCTAATAATAATAATAATTGTGATGATAAAGAGAGAAAGTAACAGAACAAGAGAAGCAAGTGATGCACAACACAATTTCTCACCACCCACTGACTGATGCCCAGACTGTCTCTGAGCAGCAATCAGCCCTTTCTGAGTACCTCCCCTAATTTATATACTGGGCATGATGTCCTATGGGAAGAAGTATCCCTTTGGCCAGTTCAGGTGAGCTGTCCTGGCTGTGCTCCCTCTCAGCTTCTTTTGCACCTGCTTAGCGGCAGAGTTTGCAGGAGACATTGAAAAAGCCTGGATTTAGAGCAAGCAGTACTTAGCAAAAACCAAATCATTATTCTGATACTGAATACAAAACACAGCACTGTACTAGCTAAGAGAAAAATTAACTCTGTCCCAGCTGCAACAAGGACAATAACTTAATGAAATCACAGATATTCACTTAGGTGACATCTGACCTTGAAGCTATTATTGCCTGAAATGCAACTTTCCATTTAAAGAAAAACACGAGAAGTAAATTGCCTGGTTGAAAAGTTCTTAAAAAGGGAGTGGGATAAGGTAAAATAAAAACAAGTGTACCTCTGGAGGGATTAGAAGCCACTGCTAAAACATATATGTTATACCATATCTCACTGCTGCCCAACATTGAAAATCAGCAAAGAAATTAAGAATGCTGCCCATTTTGTTCAGTGGCAGAAAGGACAGAAATATTTTACAGTTCTGGGGATGTTCCCTGGTGAAATTTATCTTAGTCCAGAGGCTCCATGAGTCACAGGCATCCAAGATGGCCACCTCCAAGGGCTGCTCAGCTCCTTGAAGGGATGAATCCCTACAAGATGGAAACCAAAACCTTATAAAGTCTGCTGGTCCAAGAGGCTAAATGCTATAATCTAAGTGTAGACTATACATTTAGTGTACCAAAACACTCCATTAGTTTTCAACACAGAGTGATACCTCCTAGGGAGAGAATTTAGCTCCTTCTGCACAGCCAGCTGAGCCGAAGAACAAAAGACCAGAGAAGGGAGAGAGGGAGAGTTCACTGATCACAAAATTTACTGAACTTGAGCTTCCAGGAAAGAAGTTGCATAAATGTTATAACACTACAGTAGAACACTGTGTCTTCCTAACATTTTGTTTCTTTTATATTGTTATGATGGAAGATGTAAATGTCATCTGCTATATATTGGGAGAATTTTTTCCCTATCATTAAATCACTGATTAATTTTTCTCTCTGAAATCCCGATAAAATACTCTTTAATTAAACATGCCTTCTGTAAACAGTTGATAATATTATGATCAAAATAAAATGGTTTATCTAAGGAACATCTGAACACTAGTTACAGTGCAAAAAAACATTGATCATAATTTGAAACATTAGAGGTCTTTTGAGATTCTCGCTACAAAACAGCTTTCTCAAAAAGTTTCAACTGATTTTTTCTTTTCAGTTCCATTCTTGGTAGCATATTCTTTCTTTACCACTTAACTCTTCCAGGTAAGATCCTGGCTGTACACATATCCAGGTAGGTGTGCCAAGGTGTTAAAAAAGTGATTGAAATACAGATTTGGTTCATGTTAGGAACTGGTCCTTGTACACTTCAGATGGGCTTTCCAGGTGGAAGAGAATTCTGGCACGGTTTTTGTGCTGTGATTGTAAAGAGGAAAGATGTGTGGAAAGCATTAACACCTGCAACTACAGTACACTGTCACTCACTCGCCCTTCCTCTCTTCTCTCTGAATGCTGATCATCAGGATGTGCCTCTCAAGCCTAGGGGTGCCTGGCCCCAGGTCACGGCAAAAGGCCAATGCTATCACGCAGGAAGAGAGTCGAAAGCAGACCAGTGGGATTTAAAGGAATAAGCCATCTCCAGTGGAGAAACTCTATGTGATCACTCATCATGTGTCTTTTTTTTAATATTCAAAGTGACTAGCATCAAAGGAACAAAATGCAAATTAAAAAATTTAATTATTATATAAATATTTACAATGAAGGTATTAATATAATATATAATAATATATAAAATAATAAAAGTACACTAATCTGATTATGTTTAATTCTATTATAAGCTTTATCAATGTTCTCCAGGTATGTTTTCTGGATTATTTAATTACTTCTTTTCTCCAAGAATTACACATATCTTGGATTATGATTGTTTCAGACTTCTGTGCATTTTATGAGATGCATACAGGTGTACAAATATACTGTTATCCTCCTAAATCTTATCTTTGACATAAAATTCCTACTGGAGATATAATGATCTTTTAGGGTTAATGATATATAAAAGGCAGAAAATAGTTTCTACCTTGTCCACATATGAATTCTGACTTCAAACAAAATGTTCTCTACACATTTATCCCTGCTTTTAACTTTAAATGCTAGACCCAGTGTCACTTTTTCTTCCTCTTATCTTCAATAACAAAGTGTTAAGATCATATCCCTCTATCACCCATCGAATAGGGAACTTTAGCTAGATTAACAGGAACTGAGCAGGTATAGTCCTGAAAAACACTGCCTCATTTTGCATTCTGATCCAACAAGGTCAAGATTTCTTACACACTTCAATGGCTTGGTGAAAAAAGTGTATCTGTAAATTGGAAACCTTAGGTAATAAAAAATTCAGACACCTAATTCTCTAATCTCTCCTGTTAGTCATTTTTATCTGTGTATCTACCAGGTATTCGTACATGCAGATACAAACATATTTCAGAGGTATTACTGCAAATCAAATATACGTGTTTTTTATTTTTTCATCTCATTATCCTTCAAATACACCTTGGGTTTTTGGCGGTGTGTTTTTTTTGTTGTTGCTGTTGTTCAGGTAGGTCACTGGCTGCCCCTCTGTTCCTTAAATAGCAGTATCTTAGTGGAGGCTTGCTCACCCCTGTTCAGTCACACTAAACAGAAGGAGGAACTAAATCTCCCTCAAGTGGTAATTAAATGCTGAAACAGTGGGCTGCCACCATCCACAGCAAATTGCTGCTTGGAAAGGCTAGTTAGAAACTGAGGCATCAGAGCAAAACTGCTAGCTGGAAAAGCAAAGGCAAACATGGGATCCCTGTGGCTGCAGCTGTGCAAGTCAAGCAGCAGACCAGCAGGCAGGCGGTGGGTGGTGTGTGCTGCATGGACCTGGGAGAAAGCCAAACAGCATATTTTCCATTGGCCAAGATAGTTACTGAAAAGGCAAACCTTGGAATCTTAAGATGCCCTCTCTGCTTGCTCCCAACATGCTGGAAAAAAGGCAAAAGGATTAAACAAACAAACAAACCTTTTCCCATGAAACGATGGAACACTACAGTCAAAGATTTTTATTCTGGCAATCAATTAAAAAGGCCCCATGTACTGGGTGATTGCTCAGGCTGGAAGAGCTGAGGGTGTATATTGTTTATTATTACTAGCAGAGTTTGGTATTTTTAGCAATGAAACCAGTGGACTAACAACAAAATTTACTACTTCAGTTGTTGAGTTTTTTTCAGGAAAGCAGATGAGTTCAATAGAACAGGCGGGAATGTTTCATAAAAATATTTTAAAAATGAATGATTGGAAAATATTTACTTGTTGCAATGGCTTCCATTATTAAACAAATTGGGGCATCATGTTTATATTTATAAATTTTTATTTTTTTAGTTATTTATAATTAAATTTTTATATTTATTTAAATTTATTTTTATATTTTCTATATAATTATACCAAAATCAATTTATATTTAGGAAGAAATTCTTTACTGTGAGGGTAGTGAGACACTGGAACAGGTTGCCCGGGGAGCTTGTGAATGTCCCAACCCTGGCAGTGTTCAAGGCCGGGTTGGATAAAGTCTTGAACAACTTGGTTTAGGAGGATGTGTCCCTGCATATGGCAGTGGGAGTTTAGACTAGATAATCTTTAAGCTCCCTTCCAACTCCTTAACATTCCTTGATTCTATGATTATTTCATTATATTTTATACTGATAATGATATATTATATAAATAGTTTCTCATCTACTCCTATAATTGTTAAATATATTTATTTGAAATTTTTTGAAATATTTCCTAAATCCACCACTAATATATGCCAAATCTACTATTATCATCATTGTGATTGATTTAGCTCAAATTCTGCCTTCAGTTGTAAGCTGTCTTTCATTTGTTTTAACAGATATTTCTGAGAAGGTGTTGTGCTTATCTAACGCAATGTCACTGGAAAAAAATAAACTAAACCAGCCAACCAACCAAAAAAAAAAAAATCCCCCAAACCCACACACCTGACTGAAGATTCGTTCTTATTTCTGCATGTGACCATATCCTCAGTTTGATGAATAAGCCCAATTACAAAACTTTTTTCTAATTTACCCTCAGGAATTTATTAAACAAGGTAGGAATTTTTTTAGCTGACCAAAGAATTACTCTGCAATAGGTGCAGGCAATTTATTAATTTCCATGAGCTCTCCTGGGACCTGAAAACTTTGTTCAAAGCTAATTCATATTTTTTTTATTGTGATGCTATCAGATGTTCATAACAGGAATCTGTTGATATTGTAAATGTTCTGCTTTCCGTGCAAATCTGTGTACATGCACTATTACCCCAAAAGGTTTAGTAAGAATTCTCACTAATCTAAGATATTATTACAAATCCTGAGAAAAGATTAGGAGAAACACAGAGAAAGAGCGTAAAACTGTTGATAAAATATAGATTCAGGATACTGACATAATGCATTAAAGACATTTGTACCCATATTGATTTTGTTGTAGTGAATTGTGAGGAATCATTGTGTTAGGTTGCAAATTTTTTTTTAAATAACAACCATCGATGATGATCAGTCTTTTTATCACAAGGAAAACATTAGTGTATGTCACAGAAGTCTTTAATTCCACTGTGTTTTTCCTATCACTACTTTGGTAAACCTCATGGTGACTAGTTTATTTTTATACCTTTGCTGCTGCACCAAATCTTGGTGAATCATACCACAGCTGATTTATCTTATGACAAGCTCTTTCCATAGGAACAAAGCTATGGAGTCACTTTTCACAGGCTTATATATGAGCAGCTATTTCTACATATTTTCACAGAAATCTTCAGAACTAGATCAAAGCTGCTTCAGTAATTTATAAAGAAATTACATTAACTGACTCTTCTTGGTTCTTACGTTATCCCTTCAAGAGCTAGCACTTCTGAGAAGTAGATCAGCATGAGATAAATGCTAAATGAGTTTCTCCAAAGCAGAGTGACAAGCACAATGTAAGCCTGTCTTAGGTGAAATGCAACAGTACCATTCAATGTAACCTTTCTCCTCCAGTCCCTGCCCTTTTCCTGTTATTCTGACCAAAAGCCTAACCACATCTCCTTTTCACAAGTGGCTATAATCACATTTCGCCTCTCTTTTCCGAAGGGTGAGGGGTTCAGGCTAAGTTAAAGAGACACAGACATCTTGCAGAGCATATCCAGCTATTGCCTCTAGGGTATGGTGCAGGCTCCAGGTCAAGTGCCTCTGCTCAGCTCAGACACAACAAGCCACAGAGAAAGATGCACACGCAGGTGAGGGAGGCCCTGGAGCAATGTAGTGCTCCCAGAGGGAAAAGACAGTTTTTGTCATCATATGCTTGCTTAGCAAAAAGTGTACAGACTTAAAATTTGTTTTTTAGGTCTTATCAAAATATTAAATAATAGGCCTACTTAAACTTTTTTTAGTGGGGCATGGGTTTATGCTGCCTGCACTTTGAACAGTTTCAATGCAAGCCAACTCTGAAAAGAAAATCATATGATGATCAGAGTAGGAATTTAAGTGTGATTAAAATACTAATGGTTTTGATATACTTGAAAAAGATCAGAATTTATTCCTCTAAATTTACACAGGTTGGGAACCAAAAAAGGGAAGAAAATTTTTAGAATTCTTATACATACTGTAGGGATAGATACAAATTCAGAAAAATTTGTAACTCAGGGACTCAGTTTTCACTAGGAAGACTTTCTGCCTAAATGGTAACTCTTTCTCAAAAGCAGTTTCAGTGCTTTCTTCTCTCCACTCCTGCATAGCAAGAGAAGTTCTCAGCCTCTCTGTTACGTGAGAGGAGAGAGATTGTCCTTACAGATATACACTGAGGCCATGGGAAGACAGGGGATAAATAGAGAAGATAAAGGGGCCCTGAGAGGCAGGAACCCTCCTTTACCTCCCTGAGACCCAGTGCACAAATTGCACTGTTAGGTTTTTGTGTTCTGGTCTTCTAAATAAACTTTTTTTAAAACTCTTTCACTGCCTTGGCATTTCTGGGAATACCCACATATCTTACCATGCAATACGATGTAAGAATAATAAAAAGTAATTCATATTTTCAGCTTTGAAAACACTACATTTGCATTTCAATTTTTTTGTAAGTTTTTTTCTATACATATATGATGATGATACACATATATTTTTTTGTATTTTATTTGTTTATTTAGCATCCCAAAGGTAAAGACAAAATTAAAAATTACTAATAGCAGGAGGTCATGTGTGTTAGATTTATTCCAACACAACTGAGGACCTGCAATAATTTGGTTTGTGTAATTACCTGCTCATTCCATTGTAACCAGAAGACTATCTTATACTGTGACCTCTAAGTAGTGATAGTCCCTCTGTGTGCTCCACACATCCTAGGAAAGTGATGAGTTGTCCTGTTCTTGCACTTTCATTCAAGGTTACCTTGGCAACCACTTGATAAGATGGTGCCATAATGTCTGTCCAGCTTTTTTTTGCTATAGTAAGGGTTAATGGACTAGACAATTCCAAAAGATGGTTTCTCCTCCTAGGGCCTGTAGACTCCGTATATATTTCTTCCTATATTAATAACAAACATGTTAGTCTACTTGGTAACAATCCCATGAATTTTCTAGTGTTATTCCTCATATATGTATGCAGACACTGAGTCAACTACTCTGTATTCTACTGAATGCATTTACTAAATACTTATTTTTAACCTATTTTTCTCAAATTTATGTGACCATACTTTCTATGGACAGGGTTGTTTCTGTTCATCATCTTTCTAAATTCTGCTTGTTCCTAACGTTCAACCATGCAAAAATTTTAAATAAGGTCTAAGGAAGACAGGGATGGCAAAAATAAAGGTTTATTTTATATTAAATTAGTATATTAAAATTATTAAAATATGATTGAATATTAATTTGATATACTGACATACAGAAGACAGATTTAAAAGATACTGTTTTCTGATGCAATATCTGAACTAGGCAGCTGA
The DNA here is from genome assembly GCF_003031625.1 of Empidonax traillii. Classification (NCBI taxonomy): domain Eukaryota; kingdom Metazoa; phylum Chordata; class Aves; order Passeriformes; family Tyrannidae; genus Empidonax; species Empidonax traillii. The sequence continues at coordinate 159,996 of NW_020955306.1, forward strand.
TGACAGGAGAGAAATAGAGACTGTATTATTCTCATCAGTGAGGGAAAGAGTAATCCGTGAGCTCAAGCAAAAGTATAGATGAAACATGGGTCATGGATCCTGGAACACCAAGAAATGTAATTGGAGATTGTACCTTCTTAGACACCAGATAATCCATTTTGAGATTTTTTTCTCTTTGAGGTTTCCGTGCTTGGTGATGAAGGTCCAGTCCTCACTGCAGGTGTGGTAGGAACAGAAGTCCATTGTCAGACACAGGAGAAGTTCATTAAAAAACCTCCTAGCTGTGCTGTTTCCATTTTTACATCATGTTTATGCTTTCAAATGCTTCTATATTCATAGAGGTTAAAACCTTGAAAACAAAATTATTCCAGCCCTGAACAGCCCATCATAGACCTGTCTGATCAATCAGGCAAATCCAGCAGTGCCTGCATACTGAGCCAGAGAAAACTTCAGACATGGCATTCAGCATCTGTTCCAGTGAGATCTGGCATAGCTGCTTCAGTTCCCAGAGAAAATGGGATTATTTAGGGTGAGGATGAGGGCATCCTTAAGAAAAGTCTATATGGGAAAAAGTAAAATGTCATGTACTTCATATAGGCAGTAAGAGAAGTTATTTCAGTGGCTGTTTTTGTGAACTGTCTCTCGCAGTAGCTAATTGGTCATAAAATTTCTCTGGCAAATTATTTTGTTCATATTATTTTAAAGCACTTTCATTTTAGTTCAAATTTCTTGTGACCTGCATTGTGACTTCTCATCTTTAAGTACCACTTTCACCATTGCTACCTGATAAAAAAAGGGGGGGGGGGGGCTTGTAAGCACTTGATACAATGTGAACTGCGGACATAAAAGCAGGTATCACAGTAACAAATTTCAATGGTTTTTTATAACTAAGGTTCTTGGACATTCTCTTTAGCCCATAATTTTCAACTCTAAGAATATCTAAATCAATTTACGCTGAGGTCAATTGTGCCGAAAGCACTGGGTGATGGGTCTGTGAAGGTTCACCTGAACATTTAAAAGAGGTGAAGGGAGAAATACTCTTTTTCTCCTTGTTCATTTACTATTTAGAAGACACTGATAACTCTACATTTCAATGGAACTTAGATAACAGTAGTGTTAAAAGCTCGGATTATGGTCTTCTGAATTTTGAGCTTGTTTACTCCATATGAACATTTTTTTTTCTCTGAATATCATGATTGTTACATAGTCTTTCCTGTTTTAAAGTCAGAAAGATTCACCAAAACTAATTATTTTAATTCTAAGAAAAAAGAAAAAACACAAAAAAAGAAAAAAGAAAAAGAAAAAAAACCACACACACACCAAAGATACCACACCAAAAAAACCAGTTTGGGTTTTTTTGTTTGTTTGTTTGTTTGTAAGAAAAAAGAGAGCAAGGTTATTATTTTGCATGACAGCTTAATACAAAAATATTAAACAAGTTCTTTCATAGTCACTCTTTGCATTCATAAAGTCATAATTTAAGTCACTAATTATGTCAAGAGCAGCTTGGATGGACATTATGTCACAAAGGGATCGTTTTCCCTTTTAATAATTACAATTCTTTATATGGTATTTAGTCTTTTTAGCAAGTTAGTGCTAAAATTAGCATTCACTGTTTTCTTTTTACCCTTTTTCTTTTTTACATGTTAATTTATTATGATTTTCTTTTCTTTTTACTATTGACATGGAAAAGCTGATTTTCAGCTTTCTTTTAACAAAAAAATAAATCTCCAGGGATATGGGGGGTTTTTTGTTGTTTTTTCTTATTAATATTTTAATGCCTTGGTAATCATTTGACAAGTTGTAAAGTGGGAGTTAAGAACTGCTGAGGCTGACAAATTCTGCTTTAAAATTAAATGTGTAAGAAATTTCAGTGTGTGATTTGCAAAGAGAGAAGGATGCTTAAGTACTTGAAATAGACTAGGTGAAGCTTCACCCACTCAAGTACACTAATGTGGCCTAAGGAGGCACTCATTTCTCTACACTGAAAAGAATGACAAGCTAATTTAAGGACAAGGACTAGAATAACTTGAGCCTACATTAAAAATTTCAGTAGCCTGAACAAAAGGCGCATTAGAGCTTGAATTCAATGTTTTAATCTAAGCAGATAATCTAGATAAGTTCAAATGTTTATGCAATATACCCTGTATCACAGCCTGGTTCTCTGCAGGCGTTGCAAAATCAATGCTGTTGTGTTTTGTGGTTTTAGAGCTGGCTCAATATGCAGCATACTCTTTTATATTTCACAGACACATTGTGCCTTTATTGGTTGAGATCTCCCAGCAAATCTAAAGTTAAGAGAAAAAGACACTTCTGAAGTCAAGAATGGTGTTTTAATTAAAAAAAAAAAAAAAAAAAAAAGGATGAATTCTATTTATCCATCCTTTCTACAGGTAGAATTAATACCTTTTTTTTTTTTTTTTTTAGTTATTTTTTTTAAGCAGCTAGGAAGAATGTGTTAGGCTCAAGTTTTCTAGCATAACACATGCAAATTGGAGTTATTGACAGCACCAGTTTTATTAAAAATTAATTTTGGTCATGCTAGAAGGTGGACTAGTGAGCACCTAAGGTTGTTTTCAGCAGTACACTTCAATGATTTTGAAAAAAAACTGAAAAATTCTTTGGGCTTGAATAAATAAAGACAAAAATTACTAATGAAATGCTTTCAGATCTGACTGTATTAAGAGATTTACTATGGAAAATAAAAAATAATTATTATCTACTGTTTGTAGTAAGCATACAAATTTGTGTGTTTCTGCAGCAACCTCAGGAATCTCCAAACTTATGTATGCTGCACAGAACTTTCCTTTTAAAAAGAAAGACATCTGGTGCTGTTAATCTCATCTTGAAATATTTTGCAGTAGTCTTTGTTATGAAAACCAAAAGAAATCCCTAGTCTAAATTTTCTGAGTTACCTGTTGTGAGCTTGAAATTTTATCTACAAAGTCCCATGCAATCTATTCTATTTTAATGATTTCAGTTTACGTCCAGCACTCTGGAAATTTACCAAAGGCTTTTAACTAAACAGTTATTTACCACATGAAGTTGTAAAAGGAAATTGACTTTCATCTGAAAAAGGACATTGACTTTAGTTTGAAAAAGGAGATAATATTTTATTAAGAGATGGAAATGCTTTTAAAGTAAATTTCATAGTTAAAAAATAAAGGGACACTTTACCTTTGTTAACGTAAGAGCTATTTGCAAATTAAGTTATTTTATAATAGTGGTAAGAAGTTACTTTAGGAGTAAACATGAAGTTTTCTGTCAGCAAGTCTAGTAAGATGTTCACTAACAGGTGGCCACAATACTTGCACCCTCTTTTGTATTTTTATCCCTGAAACATCTTCAGTTTTGCTTTCTGTGTAAAATGCTGAATTCCTTCCTTAATGGAATCTGACTGACAAACCTGAATGCTAGTCCATATGGAGCAGTTTATAGATATCAGAGTAATACCATTGAAAAGATAATAACTTATTCACCAAAATAAGAACTTTAACTTGGAAAAGGAAGAATAAAATTCTACAGTTTTTTTTTCATTCACCCCAGGTTTCCCACATATTCAAAATTACTCTTCACATTTCTTGTAAAGACACAGATTTGTTCTACATAATTTCAAGGACAGGTCTATTCCTTCCTAAGTAGGGCAGTCAAAGGACTTATACTTACTCATAGAAAACTTAAATATTTTGCAATTCCAAACTATCTTCGGTATAATTTATTTTGGTTTTGTGCTCACATATTATTTTCAATTGTAATCCCTAACCCAACTCAGAATTCTGTGTAAGGCTCTTGGTCACAGAACAGCCAGTCTGGCCGCTAGTTCAGTAGATGGAAATTGAAATGCTTCATCACCCCATCTGTGCCACTAAGCTGGCAGGAACTCAAGGACTTTTAGAACAGTATTCTTCAGATTTCTCTGAAATCAGACCTGGTAAAAAATAGAGAATGATTTCACAGAAATTTTCACATAATATTCTGAGTTGGAAGGGACCCACAAGGATTACTGAGTATAACTCTTAAGTGAATGGCGCATACAGGGATCAAACCCACAACCTTGATGTTATTAACATCATTCTCTAAAAAACTGAGCTAAACTCAGGGTTGTACTGTCACTGTTTTCACTTTCCCAAATTGACAGTTCTAAAATTACCTTCTCAATCTTTTTTTTTTTTTTTTGATTTCACATATTTCCCTGTCAAAGTTTTCAAGTTAATCTAAGTTCTAGCCACGTGAACTGCATTATTACTTAGTTATCATGGCTATTCAGAGGCTGTACGCATGCAATTTGCCTCTTGCTGATGGAGGACTAGGAGGAATTGAGGTGGAACTAGCATTCTTGCTTCCCTCAATGAATTAATAAGCTTCAATTTGTGGAGTGATGAAAGCCAGCAACATACTCTGTAAATGGCAAAAGATTTCTAGTTCCTTTCAAAGAGAGGTCCTGAGATAGCTTGTGAATGAAAAGGAGCCCATAAGATCTAAGACACTTTGCATTTTTCTCTATTAAAACTATCAGCAAGAGATTGCATATAGAATATAAACCCAGAATAATTTTGAATAAGTTAATGTAAATTATGGTTATTATTCAGATGGTTTTAGTCACTTTAGAACTTGGAAAACCAGAGTTCCTTAGATATGATTTGGTGATATTTTCATAAGGTTAGAGGACAAGAGATTTTCATCTGCGTTTCTAAATCAACAAAAACAGACAAAAGAGAAAAAAATAAACAAAACCAAACAAACAAAAAAACTTCAGAGCTATGAGGTTTTTCTTGAAAGCACTTTTCAATGTCCAACATTTCTAATGATCAATGTACAAATAGCAAGGTACAGCTGCCTGATGGGATTGTTATAACAAACTTCAGCCTCTTCTGTTCTGCCCTTGACATTTTAAGCTAGCTAACTTCTTTATTTACCTCTGATGCTTTCGTATTTCTCAAGCTGTGGCAAAAAGATGTGGAGTATATTCTATTGTTGTCCTTTTGTAAAGCAGTACCTGGTATTTTGACCTTTTAGAGGCAACTTTCTAATAGAAGGAAAAGTAGAGACATGAAGCTCTACTGAGCTTGTTTATTTGTAGAGTGTATGCCCTTGAGTAGCTCCCCACACAGGAAAACCTCTGCTTTCCAGAGTCTTAGCTCAAACACCAAGAAAAAACAGAGCTCTGAAAATTATCCCCAGTTAAATCTTCATGGAAGAAAGCAATTTCTTCCTCCTTTTGCCAGAAGGCACACTAAGAAACTGTCAACTGTGTTACACAAGTGGTAACTAAACAGTGTTACCTTCACCCATTGTACAGAGTTTACACAAATTTGAAAAAATGCAGAATCACGTGTAATATTTCCTTCTGATGTTTCTCACAAGAAAATTATTTTCTCACTACAGTGCCTTACTATACATATGCCAAGAGATCTCAATCAAATAACCTTGCTAGGAATATCAGAATGAGAACTCTGGAGGAAAAGCCATGACCAGAATCTAATTGCTCAGTCACACCACTCATTTGGAAAGAGATACTCAGCAGTTTGAGTGTGTGAAAAACTGAAACCTTGTTTTACTAAAGACCTAAAAAAATTTTTTCTTATTGCCTAAAGATATCCTTAGTCTTCAGATGCTATTGTCAGTTAAATGGTCACTTATAACTCTTTCAGTCTTTGATGTAAGACTCAATTTACTCAGGAATAATATATATATATTAAAACTTTCCATTTTCACATACGAACCTACACAAAATATTTTCCTTCTCCTGATTCTTGATTTTCTATGTCTCTTAATATTTCATCAAATAAATACGTTTTTCAGTGTACACCCACAACAGAAACATTTAGAAAAACTATGTTTTTGTTGTTGTTGTAAACTCTACATCTCATATGTCCTTTGTTCTCACTCCTTTTTGAGTGAAGAAGTTAAAGCAACACCAGAAAAGTTCACATCTGAAGCAGCTCCAATAGTGGTGCTATAAAAACTGCTCATCAAGTGCAGGGATGCAGTTGCTTACTGCCTATCATTTTACTCACTCATATCCACCTTGGCACTTCCAAGCTCGACTACAGTGATTAAATGACAAGAAGAAAGACAAGGAAGAACAGGGTTCTTTTTATCTCTACTTCTCCCTCACCTATATCATGCATTGTCTGCCAACTTTAATATAGGTTCAATTTAATTCCTGAAAAGAAGTTTAAAAAAACCAACACACCTCTCTTCTCTTTTTCTCTTAGGTGAAAATATGATCTTCTAAGTGGCCTAGAAACTTTAGGTATCTGAAGAACTGCTCTTTAATCTCTCATATCCTAAAAGATAGGCCTCCTCTTGAGCCCATTGGACTCAGTAGAAAGTTTTAGATTGAATTCAAAAGATTTTGGATGAATTTTCCTGAGAGCACACAATTCATCTCACTTCTATTAGCTCTTTAAGTTGTCATAGTGTTACTGAAAATTTTTGCCTACAAATAAAGAACGAGTCTATACAGCAAGCCAATTAATTTCAAAATTGCTTTGGGATTTTTTTAGTTCAGTCCTTTATATATGAGATTGTTTAAACTGGAATTCTTATTTTTTTCACAGTATCACTGAACAAGTAAAACTGCTGAACTTTAACTCAGTTCCTGTGAGCATCACTGCATGGGAGAAAATGTTAAATTAAAATTCTAGACCATGTGCATAGAAGCTCTTAGCAGACCACACAAACTATTTCAAAGAGAGTTCAATATCAATCTTAAAGAGATTTGATAACACATTAGTTTTAAGTCAAGCCTTTAAGACATTTTGTTTATTCGCAGCTGGAATGACCTCATTTTTAGTTTTTTATGAGACTAATGGCACAGTACAACTGCAGCCATCCTTTCTATTTCCCTGGAGCAGTAACAACTTACTTATCCCTCCTCAAAGCAAAATAGTTACAATGCACTTCACCAGCTGAATGATGATTTGTCGTCACCCATATGATTTGGTTCCCATTCTAACCAACACCTGAGAATATATGTGTTCTCTGTCCACAGAGCATTCCTGTGGGGCTGGGGGATACTCCAGAGACACTGAGAGTCATGCCTTAGCCTCACAGCCCAACTTCGTCCCAGTCAGAAACCCCATTCCAGAACGTACTGTGCCTTCTGCACCCTAAATAAATGTCTGCATTCCTCCTCTTCTTTGATTTAGGTGTCATCTGGTGTAACAAAGAGGAAAGGATGACAAGGTAGGAAGCAGCAGTTAAAAATGATACTTCAGGATACACCCAAAATAGCACAGAAGGTAAGACAATCACACTTACCAGAAGTGTCAGGAAGCAGCAAGGTTCAAGTTAAAGGTGTTATTTACAGCAATGAAGGGAAGGTAGATGATAAAGTCAAATAGGAATCTAGGTCCTCAGCATTTACCTGAAATCTGGAATCTTCATATGTCAAACAGTCAAATGTAAGCCTAGGACTCATGAAAGCATGTTGTGCCACAGAAGACACAAAGTACAGTGCTCAAGTATAGAGACTGATCCTACTTTTTCATGATGAACATAGAAACAGCTGTCCTGAATTTATTTTCGGATTTACTTATGATCCACCTGGATCTAGAAACACATCTTCCATTTAGTTATATAGTCACTAAACTAAGAAGTTTGTACAGCAGGTTCCTACCAGAAAATTAGTCCAGTTTCCAGACTGACTTCACAGAACCAGTTCTACACATCTCCTCTCCCTCTCCCTCTCCCTCTCCCTCTCCCT
>NW_020955306.1:168260-175442 GCF_003031625.1 Empidonax traillii
CCTCCCCTCCCCTACTGTCTCAGCACATTGAAACATTAGAGACTTCTTATCTTTGCATCTCTCTATTATCCTACTATCTATCTCTCTATTATCCTATTATCTATCTCTCTATTATCCTAACAAGAAGCAAAATATTTATTTACTTTTTTTTAGCAGGAGATAACTGTTGACTGAAATTTATCTTTCTCATATTTTGTACACAAAAATTATGTACACTGCTGTTTCTAAACCCATACTTTAAGATTAAATTTTGTAAGACTTTCTAGCTTATTTGTTCTAAGTCTAGGTTTTGAAAAAGAAAAGATTTCTCCCATAACATTATGTATAGTCTGATAAATAGCAAGAGTAGAAAAAACCAGCTTATTTCCCCTAACTGATCTCCATTTGTCCATAGTGTAAAACATGTGGATATATAGTTCAATTAATTTAAAGAGACTGTTCGAATCAGATTGATGTCAGGTTTTTGACTGAAATGAAAACAGTACTTTTTAAAAGATATAGCATTTTTCCACAGGGAGTCTGATTAAGAGTTTTCTTTAAAGGATGTAACATTTCATAAATCGTGTGCATAGAAACATTAAAAGGGAAAATCTACTCCATTTAGAGAAGAAAGCAATTTTATCTGTGTATTCTAGATGTCTGAATTATGTATATCCTGATAAACATACATATTCAGTTCCAGTAGAAGGCATTTGCTTTTACCTCTCTGTATAACATTAAGCATTTGCTTACCATCTGTACTAGAAGCAAAGTAGTAAACTGTGAAAAAAAAACAAAGTGGTCTTTGTAAATCTAAAGAATCCTAAAAATTCCTCTTACTGCAGCACTGATGATTTTTGATCTAGAAGTGAAAGAAGAAATTTTCCACATAAAATGTTTCCTCAAAATAACATCTTGATCTTTTTCACTATATATTTGACCCACAGCAAAAGGTTAACGCATCAGGAGACAGTAAATTTTAAGTAAAACTGAAATGCACATTTTTTTCCACTTTCAAATATAAATACAAAAAAGCCCAACAAAACCCAACTCAGACCAACTTTCTGTCTTTATAAAAACACAGAAAGGAACAAGACACTCAAAAGGTTTTTCAGTATGACTGCATGCCTTTGAAATCAACCTGAACTAATATACACTTTTTAATTTCCCTAACCTGAAAAGAAAAAATAGTCTACATCTCCATTAGGTACAAGTCTCCCTTGTATACCTGAAATCAATTAGTCTAGTGATAGAACATCAAACCTTCCCATCTGTTCACCCCTGGTTAACATCACAACAATCTTATCCCTCCTCTCTACCTACCAGAAGAGTTAGACTAAGATGGTTGTAGACCGCTCTTTAAAAAAATCCTAAATCCCATCTTCTCCTTGAGCAAAAAAAAGAGTCTATCATGTGCTCCTTTCTTACTTAGATCATATTAGATTTTACATCTTACACTTCAGAAAATATAATAATTTTCTCAGAAGTCATTGCTGCTTGTAACTGGGTTCAGGATCACAATATTTACCCCAGCCTAAAAGACATTGCTTTTATATATTCAGTCCTTAAAATCAAAGTTCTAACCTGGTGAAAGAGGTATCAGGCATAACTTTCAACAAAGGGATTAGGATTAAAAAATATTTACTCTATATAGTATTAGTAAGAATTCTGTTCATAATGTCTGAGGCAGTTTCCAAAATGCCTTTTTGTCCTCTGTGTTATGTACTGACAACCTCTCTACTGGTTAAATCAAGGAGCTTTCACTGTCACAAAAGATATTTCTCTTTTCAAAGCCTCTAAAAATGTGCCACCTATTCTCACAGAAGGACCCAGACATGGTTCGTTCTCCAGCATTCATTATTTTCTCCACTCCCTTCCTCCCTATATTCAGTAAAAAACAAGTTTTCACTGTTCTCTTCTCTAGCTGGAGCAAAAAAAAGCACATCTCTAATTTCAATTGATTTTCCCTACCAACCTTTTCTCTCAGAGACCCTGATGGGTTTCCATGGATAGCTGATTTCTCCCAGAATTAACTATGATTACCATACAATGAAAGGCAGTTGTGTGTGACTTCTGTAATTTAAAAAAGCCTAGAGAAACATTTGTCAACTAAATATTTCAGACAACTTTGTAGATTAAAAATCGTGTACACCTTGAGTCTTCTTAATCAACATACATGTACAAATAAAAGGTCTTTTTTTTAAGCAAATGTCTCTTAACATTTACCTGTTCTAAATATTTCCCTGACAAGAGCAACTATTTACAGAGCAGACCTTTGTCTACATGAAATTCTCTGAAGGTCTTTTTCAGTGTTGATTCCACTGAAGAAGTAGGGCTAACAGATAAAAGAGTCCTTAATGTCATCACATAGTTTTCATCAGACTCAGTCAAAATTTTGTCAAAATTTAAATTGTTCATGAGACAAGAGGGTTTTTTTGCTTGTTTTTCCCCATATAAAGTGAAATTTTGTAATAAAGGACATATACTGAGCTATTCTGGTTGCTTCTTCTCTGGATAGAATATAGTAATTATTGTTCTTAAACTATTTTGTGCCTAAAACAAACCCTAGAGAGAAAAGGAGATGGTTGAATATGGGACTTCGGCTACTTCTTTGATGTATGTAATCAGAAGGTGAGAGGTTGTTCTCTTCGTATGTACTGACAAAAACACACATTTAAGTAAACTAGCATCAGTGAACATTAAGAAGTGTTTCCATGCTAACTGAAGGAAATCAAAAAGAAAGCCCTTGCCATTTATCAATTATTTAACTTCAACTTGCTAATTTTTCATTTAAAAATTGAAATCTAAATTGCAATCACAATCTAAAAAGAACAGAAAGAACATTAAAAAAAATTCTCAGTTTCTGAGCATTTGTATTCTGAAGATTTCACTTTCAAACATGAATCTTTCACAAATGAACATCTGAGACCTTTTTGGCAGTATACCAGAGTAGTTCTTCATTGCCAAAAGTAATGTAGAAATGGAAAGAGATAAGCGAAAGAGTCTGACAGACAGCTATAACAAAAAGATTAAGAATGCTCATCACATATAAAGTTCAAGTGGAGTGCAGATTTTGCTACAACAAATCTGAACTTGTAGACCTTCACATTTTGCTTATATCTAGACTCAGAGAGTCTTGCTGCCTACTTCTTTAGAAATGTTTCTCATTTTATTATGAATATTTTCCAGAGTCTTAGATGCTTTGTGATTAATTTTGATGGGTAACTTAAAACATCTGTTTCTTACCTATGGGAATTCTTTTCATTTGATCCTTACCTATTTTAAAGATTACTTCTCACTTTGTGTCTTAGTTGGTAAATAAAAAGAAATCTGAATGTTTGAAAAGACTTCTCTCTAGTTGCATGCTGTGAGGGAAGAGTTTGGACAAAAAGAGAGAACTTTTTGTTCATTACAAAAGAAAGTTTTATTCCAAACTTCATATATGTCATAGAGACTGTTTTTTCTTGTGACCACTCCAGGTATAAAAGATTGAGGAAGTTGGAAAAGTCCCAGTTAGTTATGCACAGACTTCCTGAGGATGGTATTGTTCTATTTAAATCTCAAAAAAATTACTTTTTTTAAGAGAAAGTCGACAATAGGCAGATTGAAAGGTATTGTCATATATTTTTTACAATACTGTTATGTAAAATATTTGGTATGAGTTCTGAAAAATCTTCCCACACATTCCCACACTTCATCAGTGTGATAGGCAAAGAAAGAGAGCCTACAGCTTCTGAGTTAGAACTAGCTCAACACATAATGAAATGAAATTTAAATCGAGTGCTTCAAATGATTAAAATAAAAGACCAGAATAGGAAGCAAGAGTTTCTTCATTATCATGGTAAAATAATTCTTACACCAGAAGTGATCACATTTTGGGCATTTTCAATACTGTCCATTCCGTATTTCTCTACATATAATACATTGTATATACACATAGGATTTTATGTGGTTTTATATCTCCTGTGAACTACCTGTAAGCTATACATATAGTTCTACTATGTATAAATACTGATATATAATTTTAATAAAACAGCAGATTTTTCCCTTCATTTAGATTACATACCTTCTTTTTCTAAAGGTACTCTGTTCTTATCTTGTTCATTTATCTCTACCTATTCCCAGCTTCACTTTAAATTCTAGATAGTCTTAATAATCTTCTCTATAGTGTCTCTTCATCCTGTGCTAATTTGAAGTCTGAGCTCCAAGTGACACTTTTCATCTGCCATCTCTAGTCTTCTGTCATCTGGGACAACTCCTCAGTTTTATCATATTCCTGAAAGCCTTGTGTAATCATAACCTAGGATGATATCCAACAACAGACTGACACCTACATTCAAATGAATGTGCAAGACATACCTGTCCTGGAATTCTAATCTATTAAAATTGAATATGGAGTCCAGAGAGTTACTGTGTTAATCAGCCACTACTTTAGTGTAACCGGAATAACTGCCTAGGCTCAGCTGATTATATTCCTCATGACCTTTCCTTGGTTGTCCTATGAAATGTCCTTAGTAACCTGGTTGGCTCTTCCGTAGGAAGTGGTCTCATAGGTTTTATGACTTCTCTGCCAGCTCTGTGTATTTATCCTGGGTAACAATAGATTGCCTTAAATGGCACCAGATGACTAGACAACTGAATAAAGACAGATCCTAGGAAGGCTAAAGGGAGTTTAGAAATGTTTTAAACTTCCAGACACTGACAAGTAAAAATGTTAGACATTTTAATCTAGAGTTGTTCAGTTCTTTCATCCACATGCCCAATTTGCTAGGGGATCCAGATTATTTTTCCACTTTCATGGTCTACAACAAATGCCTTGGTTCCCTATCCCTGAGTTTAAACAGAAAAGAGAACAGTAATGGTAGGAAAAAGGAAGAGGGGTAGACACTTCTTGACCTTGGTACAGGAGACAGGAAGACAGATAAAATTGTGTGAGGGTTTATGTTGCATTGTTAGATAAAAGACATCCTATACTGAAGATGGAGAAAGTCAGGGAAAAGTCAGTTAGTAAACTCTCAATAAAAAGATATTTGGGAGGATTGTTCACGAGGAAAGGAAGAAATTAGGAAGTGGTTAAGATTTAGGTAAATTTTCGTTTCTGAAACAAATGAAATGTATTTCTGAAAACTACTGTTTACTTATAAAAAGATTTTTTTATTCTGAATTTGTTTTCAATTACTTTATTGCTGTAATATTTGAAAATATATTGTTATAATTTTGAAATAAAGTCAAAATACTTTTGAATCTATATGTTACAAGAGCTTAAAAGTTATTTTGAAGAAATTCAAAATGCAATTATTATTCACTATATCACTATATGTTATTGTAGAAAACTCCTTCCGTGAATGTTTTTCCCACAGGAAAGTGGGATAGATTTCCCCAAATATTCTTACAGTAAAGATGAGCCTATATTCTGTAGTGCTTTGGGGAGAATAGAGCAGGAGAGGGATCTCCATCTTTTAAGTGTTTTCTGTTCACTTTCCATTTTCCTCTTGCAGGTTTCATCCATTTTCTCTCTAGTCTATTAGAACAAGTCTAAAACCTACCTAATTCATCTAAATTCCAGGTCTCTTTACATAATGAATAGATCATCTGAATAATTCTTGAGACAATGTAATGTTGCCTGAATCTTTATATTGACTCGTCACTGTGCACAGTACGGAGGAAATTCATTTTTGATGTAACCCAGGTGAAGATAGTTGCTCTTTAAGAGAAAGCACCCCAGGGCTCCCAAACTGCCCTACTGCTGGGCAAGTCACCACAAGAGCGATGACTTCCAAGGAAGTTCAAACCTTACAGTGGACATTATAAGGACACATAGAGAAACAAATACAAACAAACACCTTCCTACTCTTCTGCCTTAAGGTGCTTTCCTTCTTTCAGGCATTGCCTCTTACACACAGAAAGCAAAATGAAATTGTTTTTATGCATAGGATAAGTACTCAAAAAACATGCACTAAGGGACTGAGAAAACAATAGACACACTGGAAGTACAGCTGGTTATAAAAAGGCAAAAATTCAACCCTTTTAGTTTATGCTGCAGATACGTTAACTAGTATTAATTACATAAATCTTGTAGTCTTTTAGTTGAATTACATAGAAATGCTTTGCACAATGCAGTGCTGATACAAAACTTCAAACATTTCAGACATAGTAACAGCCAAACAGGATTAAAAAGGAGCACAGCAGTTAATACAGCAGTGATCAATAGCCTATTGTTGCATGCCAAAAACTTCTCTCCTGTAAAAAAAACAAGAGAAATAGTGTTCCCTTCTCTCCATCACAGGCTCAAAATTACCAAATATCCCCCTGAGCCATCTCTTTGATAATTCTTCTCATGTCCTTCTTCTCACTTAATTTGAAGGCCCAGGGGAGGAAGAGAAGCTACAAAAATAATGTCCACCTAAACAAGACATAGTTTAAGAAAATTGAGGACTTTCAAGGTGAGATGTAAAGTGGTTAAAGCAAAAGCTCTGATTTAATTTCTGGTTCTACCTTTGATTTAGAGTGTAATCCTGAGTAAATAATTTTGCTACTCCTTTAACTTCATTGTAAGATTTTTTTAAAGAAAATGCAACTCTATTTTCACAACACTAAGATCTTTGGGTAACGTAAACAAAAATCAAAATAAGAGAAAATTGTGTGCAATATGAATGGATACATTAATATAACATCATATTAATAGTAGGTTTGTATATATATACACGTATATATATATAATATAAAGATCCTCTAATATGAAAATTATCACCACAAATATTCAGTGTTCTGCTCTAGAACTGGCTTAAATACTCCTATGGTGTATGGTGCAAGAGTAATGCTATGATTTTCACATATAATTAAAGACACTGCCTTCCCAGGTGGGGGACTATGGAGCTGATGAATCTCTCTTTGTAAGTAAAGTAAGCAGTAAAAATTTTGCCCCTCTTGTAGCTGGGACCAGAGGCTTATATATCCTGTACTCACTTACATGCAAGAATTCTTTTGAACAGACTAATACCCAGCATAGCAGAAGATCTTCTACCTGAAAGCCAATGTGGTTTCCGAGCCAACAGAGGTACCACAGACATGGTATTTGTTCTCAGACAACTGCAAGAGAAGTGTCGGGAACAGAACAAAGGACTCTATGTTACCTTTGTTGATCTCACCAAGGCTTTCGATACTGTGAGCAGAAAAGGTCTGTGGCAGATTTTGGAACGTTTA
>NW_020955306.1:176460-246771 GCF_003031625.1 Empidonax traillii
CCTCAGACGGTAAGATTGATGCTGAAATTGACAACAGGTTAGCAAAGGCATGCAGTGCCTTTGGTAAACTCCATAAAAGAGTGTGGCAAAACAAACACCTGAAGAAAAGTACTAAGATCAGTGTTTACAGAGCCATCGTGCTGTCTACTCTTCTATATGGTTCTGAATCATGGGTCATTTACCGGCACCACTTGCGTCTCTTAGAACGCTTCCATCAGCGCTGCCTCCGTACAATCCTTAACATCCACTGGACTGACTATGTGACCAACACGTCTGTCCTCGAACAGGCAGCAGTCCCAAGCATTGAGGCCATGCTGCTGAGAACTCAGCTGCGCTGGGCAGGGCACGTCTCCAGGATGCAGGACCATCGCCTCCCCAAGATCGTGCTTTATGGAGAACTTGCCACTGGCTGCCGCAAGAGAGGAGGCCCGAAGAGGAGATACAAGGACTGCCTGAAACAATCCCTCAGCCTTGGCAATATTGACCACAACCATTGGTCTACCCTGGCCTCCAGTCGGGAGGCCTGGAGACACACCATCTATAACGCTGCTGCTGCTTTTGAGAACACACGCAGGATCACTCTCGAGGAGAAAAGACAACACAGAAAGAATCGCGCCTTGTCGATATCACCTGGGGAGTCTTTCTGCTGTATGTTCTGCAACCGGACTTGTCTATCTCGCATTGGCCTTTTTAGCCATCAGCGCGCTTGTAGCAAGCGTGAGTAGAGCCCCTCTCAAATCTTCGTTTGCGAAGCCTAACCATGATGATGACATGCACAAACATTGTAAAAATGTATGAGCTTGTCCATAGTAACTTTATGTGTGTCCTTTAATTTCTAACAGTCATTCTGATGTTTAATATTCTGTCAGACCTCATGAACATAAGATTCTTCTCTCACTATGGACAAAATTTCAAAAAGCTCTTATGTCTTTTACCTAACTTTGCTCAGTTCTAAGCAGGAGAGTGATTTCCTTACAACTAATATTTAGTAGTTATCAAGATTTTTTTGTTGCTGTTGTTATTCAATTAAGCAAGGACAACTGTTTCAGAAATGGTTCTCAAGACGTTTTTGCATCTTATTCAATCGAATCTCTGCCTAGGTAACGAAACAAATAAGTCTCAGGTGAGTGTAAAAGTTTCCTAAGATACAAATGTAATTTATTAGCCTCATCTTTTTGAGACCTTTTCTTCTTTTCTTGTTATTTTTCAATCCTAGAAAAAGACTAAGCTGATCACTGTGTTGCACTTTACTTCATACTGGCAGCATGGCTACTTCTAGCCACTGCAGGAGTAATAAACAAAGAAAATAATACTCCATAGTGCTGGATAGAGATGACTTTGAAAGCTTACTAAGGGCAGAAGGCTTTTAGTTCAATTGACCCAAGGCAAACTTGTAAATGACATGTGTATTCTGTACTGTTCTAATGGCATTTTAAAATTGAAGGAGTACTCATGTACAGGGCACACACAAGATTGAGATGCCAATTATATACATTTTGCATAGCAATACAGGTGTACATAGGTAGTATTCAAGAACCATCTGGATGCAATCCTGTGCAATGTGCTCTAAGATGACTCTGCTTGAGCAGGGAGGTTAGACCAGATGACGCACTGTTCCTTTAAGGTTGTAAGGTTTTAAAGTTCCTTTCAACCTTACCCATTCTGTGATTCTGTGATACCAAACAGCGACATTTCACCAACCAATTCTTTCACAAACCAGTGCTTTTGTAGACGCTTTTTAAGGAAAGTAGGCAAGTTTAGTGGTAACCTAGACTCTAATAAATGCAGGCCAACTCCTTTTGTCAAAGTTACTAGAAAAATGGGATCTTACGGAAGGAAGATATTTAGAAGACAACCCAACTTAACTGAAATATCCAGAAAGTAATTTAACCTAAATAACATAAATTTCTCCAGAAGCCTTTAAAAATATTAACTACAACATCTACGTGTGTACAAGTTTGTTGAAAACTCACCTATAATTTCATTCACTGTGGTACTTTGACTCCTTGGAGACATAAATTTACAGGAGGAAAAAAAATGCCTAGATATAACTTGGAAAGACAATAGCGACTCTCATTTGGAAAAATAAAAGCCAATATGGACTTAAAGATTATGGAGAGAGACTATTAACAAGGGCATGTAGTGATACATAAGGAGGAATGGTTTTCAACTAAAAGAGAGTAGGTTTAGATTAGATATTAGAAAGACTATGAGGGTAGTGAGGCACTGGAACAGGGCATGCAGAGGTGTGGATGCCCATCCCTGGAAGTGTTCAAGACCAGGTTGGATGGGGCTCTGAGCAAGCTGGTGTAGTAGGAGGTGTCCCTGCCCATACCAAGGGGGTAAGGATTAGATGATCTTTAAGGTTCCTTCCAACACAAGCCATTCTATGATTCTCTGATTAGTAAAGTTTCTACTAAGCTTAGTTATTATGATTTTGTGTTGTTGGGTTTCCAAATGATTTTTCTTTCTTTTATTTTTTTTTTTTCCCAAAGAGAAATTTTCCTTTTACTTCTTTGTTATCCCCAATAATGTGCAAATTCTCAACAGTGGTAGAATACTCAAATCTTATTATATTACTTATCCCAAACCCTTCTAAGCCTTTCTTGTCTAAAGACTGCTAGGTAAGATGGCTTCAGGAAATGAAAAAATGTTTTATTTTCTCTTCACATTCTCAAAATTATTTCTTTATTTTTTTATCTAGAAATTTTATTATCTTTTCTTCCCAGTCATTTCACTAGAGTAGCAATAAGGAATATTCCTTTCTTCCATCATGAACTTGTCCTGTCACAAGATGTTGAATTCTGAATTTTGAAAGAACTATTCAGATAAGGGAGGAAGCACACAATGTTGAAGAAAAGAAATGGGAGAATATGTGAATAAATAAATCAGAAAAAGAAAAGGATTTGAGGGGAAGATGGTAAAAGCAAAAAAAATACAAAAAAGTATGGGAAGAGGGATTAAAATTAAAATAGGAAGAGGGAAAGAAAAATTATAGAGGTAAAATAAAGGAAACACACTCATTTCACAAAGTTGTGAAAGCTTTAAAACTCCAAAGTACATAATAGAGGGGGGTAAAACCAAAACTGATGATGCATATCTAATTAAATATTTGTTATTCAAGGTTTCTAAGAACATGAAAGCAAGACGTGAAGTACAAGAACAAAGTATTTCAGGAAGTTCAATATGCAACACAGAAACAAGCCAATTCTATGCTGAAGTGTTTATGCAAACAGTTGTACTAAAGAGCAAAGAACAGATGAAGTGACATTATGAAAGGGTCACAATAACAGAATTACATTAGTTTAGAGGTATGATGATGACCTAATATAGGATTTTTTCTTCTGATGTTTTCTTTCTTATCAATATATGGCTATGGACAGGTGTATTTCTTTATGGTTATAGAATCATAGAATATTCTGAGTTGGAAGGGACCCATCAGGATCATCCAGTCCATGTGTTTGATTGATTACTGTCATACTTCCCAAAAGTTAGTAAAAAAATATTTTTAATATTGAAAGCTTAGCTGGTACTAAATGCTCTTTTGACACAAAGTTTTCATGCTGATCTTATATATGTGACAGAAGTATACAGTGAGTTTCAAAGACAAGAAAAACAAAGAAAAGATTACTGTGGCCCAAATTCACAAAGGACTTGCAGAAAATTCAAATGCCTGTATTGAAAAGCATAATCTTCAAAATCCTCTCCTGGCTTCTTACATACTAAAGGAAAAAGGGTTTCTTTTTAACACTAAAGTCCCAAATACTCAGAGAGAACTCAGATGCCCTGAACAGCCCTACCTTGACAGTGTGGCTGCCCTCACCTGCTGCTATCCTGAGCATTGTCAGAGCTCTCAGGGCGATTGTCATCCATCCTCTCTCTCACAGGCTGGAAAATGTGATGAACATACACAAGCAAAGGTAGAGCGACCGCTACCAGCAGGAGAGCATCTTCCACAGAAATATCCCTCCCTGTTTGCTTCCAGTCCCAGCCCTCAGAAATCTCAGTAGAGATTTCGTTAATATTTCACAATATTTCTCTCTTCTGACAGTGCCATCCTCCATCCTTAATCTCTCTGTGTTCCACAGGCTATGAATAAAACGTTGGCATTCCCTTAGGAAAAAAAAACACCAACCACCATATCAGCTATTTTCCTCTTCATAATTCTTCTACTACTCCCCAGGTGTCCAAAGTCTCCTTTTTCACTTCAGATGATCTCTCTGACATATTTCTTGTTAAATACAGAGCAATTGTTCTCATCTTGGACTTAGCTTATGTTGTTTTCATTTCAGATTTTGAACTCTGCAGAGGGCTTTTATGCCTGAAATCTTACCTAATTTTTGTCATTTATCATATGTCAGTTATACCAGCTCATCTAACCTTTCCCCTACATATCTAAATTGTTTTGTTGGTTTTTTTCAAGCCTATGACTAAACTCATTGAAAAATACATTTGAGGTTATGGAGTGTACTTGCATTGCATATGGAGCTCCAGTTGGTGGACTAAGTTCCCAGGGAAGATTTATAAAACTACAGGGCTAACACCCAACACGGCAGTTTTCAACCAAAAAGTAAAACTGACTGATTTTATTCAACCAAGTTAAAAGTGAAGAAAGAAAAAGAGAGAGAAAGAAGGAAAGTCGAAAGAAAGAAAGAAAGAGAATGAAATATGCCAAATTTAAATCAGTATGTTACTCTAGCTCTGAAATGAGGCTGCTTAAACACATATTTGCAATGAAACAACTGAAGACATGTATCAAAAGATATTTTAGCAAATTTTAGTATTTTGGTTCATAACCTTAATGTTCTAGTAGTAGTTCTAAATTAAAAAAGATCCTCACAATTTTCAAAATGTTATTGTTTAAAAATACAATATAAAACCACCTCTGCAATAGACAAATAATTTAGAAATATTGTTATTTGCTTGGTATTTTAAACTCCTGTTTGCATTTCCAGCATTTTAAGTATGTGGAAGGGATTATATATCAATCAACACATATCCTGCTTTCAGGATATGACAATTTCAGTCTCTGCAAAGCAATCTGTTATTTGAGGTAGCCTGGCTAGAAACTTGCTAATGGCTTTTTGTGTTATATTTGTATTTCCTGCTGTTTTATCCAGATGTATATCTGGGAAGTTAATTCCAGCAGTATTGCAAAGGCAGCTCTTGACAGAAAAAAAGTACTTCAAGAAGTGTTTGGAAAAGAAATTTAGAAATGTTGCAAGAGTAGTTTTACCACTACACAGTCATGATACACCTTTGGCAAAAGTCCTTGACCAACTATTTTCTTAATTTTACTTCACATAAAAGACCAGAAGATATCTGGAGAAAATACAGTACTTTCTAAATGGAATACAAGGGTCCAACTGTAAAAGGATTTTTAATCGCTCCTGAATCTATTTCACATTTTAACCCCAAAATGCATTTCAGTCAACTCACTCCACAGATTTAGAATACTGCTCAATCAAAGTACACACATAATAAGTTTACAAACATGGTGGCTGGCTACCATGACAGAAAGGGAGATGTATGTGATGGGGGAGTACAGCCAGAGCAGATTGTGGAGAAAGCATTGCTGAAATCAGAATATTGACTTGCATTCCCAGTGGCACAGCAGGGAGAACATCATTGCTGAACAGACTTGCTATTAATTCTGTTGCCTACATGGGTCACGGCTGCTAAATTAACTGTCTTTAGTGATATATTAAGTTCTCTGAGTTCGTGACAGACTTCGTTCCTCATCTGTTCTGAAGCTGACAGCAGCCATTTCCGCTGCTTCTGCAAATCACAGTGAAGCTATAGACTTTGTGTGTATGACAGTGACTTTAAGTAATGTTATGGCTGATATACAGCTTTCTCAGTTATTAAAAAAAAAAAAAAGGAAAAAATCAGCATTCTTAAGTGACTTGTCACTCTGTGTGACAGTGTTGATTGTGACAGTTTAAAATCCTTTTCCTGTATCTTAATGGACCAACTCAAGGTGTCTCCAAATTGTTGTAATGTTTCAAAAAAATGCAGAATCACAAAGTAAGAGAGATCGGAAGGAATCACTGAGGATCACCTGTTTCAAACTCTCTGCTCAAACAGGATAATTCTAGACCTGGTACAGCATTGAGTCCAAGTGGTTCTTGAGTATCTCCAGTGAGGGAGACTCCTCAGCATCTCTGGGTTCTGTTCCAATGCGTCATCACATTCACTGTAAGGAAATTCTTCTTCATATTCAGGTCAAACTTCTTATGCATCAGTTTCTGCCCTTTGTCTCTTGCCTTATTGTTTGGTACCACCAAGAATCACCCAGCTCCATCCTCTTGAGGCCCTCCCTTCAGTTACTTATATACATTGAGAACATCCCATCTCAGTCATTTCTTCTCGAAGCTTAACAGGCCCTGCTCCCTCAGCCTTTCCTCATAAGACAGATGGTACAATCCCCTAGTCATTTTTGTCACCCTCTGCTGGACTCGCTCCAGGAGCTTCATGAGCTCCTTTTGCTCTTTAAATAACACACTTTTGATACTAGAAACTCTTCCAAAAATTAAAACTAAAGGAAAGTTTAAAATGCCCTCCACTACAATAAGGCACCTTCTTTACAGTACAAAGCTAAGAACATTATTATCAGTATAAACAACAAACATTCTGTTTTCTGCATATAAAATACCGAGTGAAGCATCTTACATAAAGAAAATAAGCTAGAGTGAGATAATTCTAGATAGTTTAATTTCTAATAATGTAAATTAAATTCAAAATCTTTTTAAGGTGGATTATAGTCAGATTCATAGAGTGTCATTCAGTGCCGATGTTTAATTTCTCACATCTTCAGGAAAGGGTTTGGGGTTTTTTGTCTATCTAAATAAAGTATAAGATAAGAAAGACCACAAAGAAAATACTCATCCAGAATTTGCTGTATTTACACACCTTTGGAAAGGTAAAAATATACATATTACTTTTGGAAACCTATACATATATATAATACATAATTAAAAAAAAAAAAAAGTCGTGCCTTAGAATAGTTCTGAGACTGCATTGATTATCTTTGCTAACTCTATTGTGTATACTTAGACATCTTATGAAGAGAAAAAACTGTATCTGCTATTTCAAAAAATAATACCATACCAGAAGATGGGACACAGAAGAGTAGCACATTTTTAATTCCTATCTGCAAGAAGAATTTCATTTCTGTTACCATTTTAGCTGATAAGAAATTTATCATCCATTATGCAGAGTGTTGTAAAAAGGAACAAGGGGAGAAAAGACCAATGAAATGGTTTTTTAGTATTAGAGCTTTATCACTTTGAGATCAGATAGTCAATAAGCTGAAGTGATTTATTGCATCTGAGATGAGTTGTGGTTGCTTTGACTGTATTCGATAGAGTGGATTGGTTAGAGGTAACTGACAATGTACAGTTGAATCTATGTAATCAGATTGGGTTTGAGAGAAAGGAAAAATACTGTATAACAGTTGGAACACAGAACCCTCAGGATCATATAATCATAGAATCATTTAGTTTGGAAAAGAACTCTATGACCATCAAAGCAAACCATTACTCCAACATTGTCAAGTCCACTATTAAACCATATCCCATCTACACATTTTTTTAATACCTCTAGGAATGGTGACTCCATCACTTCCCCAGGCAGCCTGTTCCAATACTTGACAGCCTTTCCATGAAGAATTTTTTCCCAATATCAAATAAAAACCTCCCCACGTGCAACTTGAGGCCATTTCGTCTTATCCTGTCATTTGTTACTTGAGGGAAGAGACTTCCCCTGCCATCCCACCACTCTTGCTGCAACCTCTTTTGAGGTTAGTTGTAGAGAGCAATAAGTCTCTCCTGAGCCTCCTTTTCTCCAGTTTAAACAACCCCTCAGCTGCTCCTCATAAGGATGAAATATCCCAACCTGCTAAATCTGACATTTCTGTGTTATCTTGAAATAGGGGAGAAAATTCAGCTGACATTTAAATTGTTTGTCAACCTGAAACATGCTTAATAATTTTTATTAAGAAAGTAGTTTATTCAGAAATGACACCCTGAGGATAATAGCTGCAGCTAGAATTCATAATATACTCCCTTACTCTAGGTTATTATTTTTCAAGACTTGGCTCTTGGACATATTTATAGTGTAAACAGCAGAGTCACTGCAAAACTTAGGAAAAACATTGTTTTCTTTTTGAATAAAATTGCTAACAAAATTCATCAGATCTTCATCAGACCCAGGATGAAACTTCTAGTAAAACTGAAAAGATGAGAACCAGACCAACAACAATAGACAGACACCAGTTAGACCACTGATTTAGAAAGTGGGACATACATGCTAGTTTTTAAATTCCTTGGTTTATGTAAAATATGTATCATAGACTTGAACTTGTGGACTTTCCCAAGCAGTGGGTTTCTCACATCTTGCTGACAAGATGTTGTTTTTATCATTATTAATATCAAGTAAAAATAAATGGCGAAATATCAAACCTTTTTCTGGTTTTTTTTTTTTTTTTTCCCCTAACTGCAGCTGCCCTTGCAATATCTGTCTTACAGTGGAGAATGAAGCGATTTGATTTTTTGGGGGGTGCCTAGTTCCCACATGAGTATACTGGCCAAGAAGAGAAGATAATAAGGCTTCTTTTATTGGAATACTGACATTTAGATAAAACAGATCTACAAATGTCTCTTGAGCGTTCAAATTCAATGTAAAAATGAAAGAAAGCCAATATACTTGTTATCCAGCTACTGCACAATATGAATCATTAATGACCGTTGAAATGTGAACATTAAAGACTTTGTTGTTGTTTTTCTTGTCCTGAAAATAGCCAGTGCTTATTTTGTTCACTTTATTCTACCCGTTCAGTGACAACAGCAGATTCTACAGACATCAAGTGAATTCACAGGAAAGCAGTCAGGACAAAATACAGTGACCTCCAAGCAATTACAACGAAACACAGAAGAAAATGAATGACACATCAAAGCATCGGCTTCAAAGACACTCCCAAGTGGCTCATTTAAGAATGTGTGTTACAGAAATCATACAATAACGTGTTTGAACTTTTCTATTGAAGGAAATTTTTAAGAATCTCTTTTAGGGAAAAAAATGACTATGCTGAAGGACAGCTAAAAATCCAAAGTCAATGTATTCCAAATACGTTTGATGAAAGGGTGAATAACAGAAGAAATAGTCTGGCTACAGCTTTTTCAAGGGAAGGTGCTGTGAAGGGAAAGAACTGTGATAATAAATTTACATACCAATATTATACAGATATATTGTTTTGACTTTAAAAAAATAATTTTATATGTTAGAGTATGGCTTTTGCTTGACTTAATTCTTGAAGCCATGTGAGTGTCACATTGATAAAATTTATAGTTGCAGTACACTATTTGATGGGAGATAACATTCCAAAGGCAAAATTCACAAGATAAATTAATGTGACACAAACCACTGTGGAGTCCAGCAGATAATCAGATGATTTTTTTGTGATGTCTGGAATAATCTATGTAGAAATAACCTATGCAAGTAACTTACTGACAGAGAAGAAGCTTGTAATGTGATTACAATGGGCAGATCCGAACTAAACTTGAGCTAAATTTACAAATTTCTGCTAAACTCGGATAAGCCAAAGTAGATCAAATGTTTAAGTGAAATGGAGAGTATGGACACCTATTTTTAAGCTTTAATTAAAAGAATTAAACAACATGACATCTAATTTTTTTAAAATGAATTTACAACTATTAAGTATCTGAAATGCGAATAGCCATCTAGCTTAATGATATTAGAAGCTTCCACTTCTAAAATCCTTGCCCGTATAAAAAACAAAAAAAAATTAATTGCGGTGGACAGAACCAGTATCCCTACCTTCCCTGTTTGTATGTATAATCTCCAGTTACTGCAAATTAAAGTCCCACTGACTTTCAAAACAACCTTAAGGCACAGAAGTCACTTGGAAATCTAGGACTCCAGCTGGATACTTCTTAAATTTTTGTATTTGTGTTTTCCTTGTATGTTGAGAGTTCAGGGGGGTTTTTTTGTTTCTTTTTGTTTTGTTTTGTTTTGTTTTTACAATAGTTTAATGAGCTTTAGAGTAGTTAAGAGACTATTTAAAATCAGAAGTGATTTATGGTTTTCAGCTTGAAACAATCTTTCCATCAAAATTTACCTTTATTTTTATGATAAAGTGTTCAAAATAGAATTATACACTGAAATAAAGTAAAACAGATTTGAATATTTTATTTTGTCAATCCATATCATATTGGAATTTTGTTCCTCATCACAACTAAAATAAAGAGATATTAAAAAAGATTATGCTTAGCTGATGAAATTGGAACCTCTTCTGCTATGAAACTACTTTCCTTTAAATTAAACATTTTTTTATTTATGTTTTTGTGCTTTATGAAATTGAGTTTGCAATTATTCCTTGTAAAACAATCAGAAAAGCTAATGTGAAATCTCTCTTAGAGTCTCAGCGGGATTTCCATTATTTATTAAGCAATTCCAATTGTCCTTATGGGAAAAGTAAAGTCTTGCTTTAAAAATTTATTTTGTTATTCTTTTTAGTTCAATTTTCACAATAGTAATTTTTATTCTAAATATTTAAAAGGATTTTCCAGGGGCATTTCTTTTCCCTAAACTTAATGTCATATGAGGATTGTTATGTTTTTGTCAGCTTAAATGTTTCTGTAATAACCTTATTATACTTATGGAACTTGGTAAGCTCAATGTAGTTGCTGAAATTACCTTTAACATTTGCTGTTATTTGTGCACATTTCATTAAGTTCCTAATAACAAAGCTCATCTACAGCAACATAAAAAAAAAAAAGGAAAAGAGAAATTTGTTTTTTAAGTTTCAGATGTACAAGAAAGAATTAGGTTTGTTACATACAGTTGTGGGGCATGATTTTACTGTCATGCCTATGTAAATCAGCATTAACTTTGCTTAATAACTGGAAAGTACTTTCCAGAATGACTGTTGAACAAAAGAGTAAGTAAAAATTGAGTGGTGTAGTTCGCTTTGTTCTTGTTTTAGAAAAGATAGATAGTATTCCAGATACACATTCAAGTAAAAACAATTCTAATGTCAAAGGAATTCAGGACATTTTCATCTAACTCAATGAGCTAAAGCATGAAGCAAATTAAAAATCAAATCAAGTTCTGTAGAAAAACTTGACACATAAAATTATTCTAAGAACTGTAGGACTAAATGAGTAATTTTTTTATCCACCTAAAGTAAATAATTTTGAAGTCAAAGGAATAGTAGGGAGGTCTTACATTGCAAGTAAGAGATAACAAACCAAATACTTTTCTGAACAAGAACATGGGTATAAAAGTTTGGGAAGGGATTTTCATTCCTTAACAACTGACATAATTCAGTCTGTCCTGAAATAAATGCTGCTTTTTCAGTCTGTTCCTTCTATGCTAATTTCTCAAGAAAAGGTTAGTTCCCCTTGTGTATCTTTTAGGTGAACCTTGAAAAAATTGCAACAGCATCTTCAAGTTGAGAGAAATATAATTTTCATCCCTCTCTGCCAGCATGTGCAGGCCTATTCTTTTATTTCAGCAAGATTTTTCCCCTAAAAACTGTAATCAGGACTTTTTAGCACATTTGAAGTCAAGTTCAATTCAAGCCAATTCACTGTCAAGTTATCCCTGAAACCCTAGATTTACTGCTCAAATTCATTGATTTATAATGTTGAACTCTCAACAGATAGCATGGGAAAGAACTACAAGCATAGAAGTGTATCCTAATAATTTCTGATTACTCTAATTTTTTACTTTAATTTCTACTTTTTCTAGTAATTTGAATTTGTAATGTGTGCTGCAATATGTGATTAGTATCATCCAGGTGAAAATATCATAAAAAATGTGAATTTCCAGATTAACAATGCCAAAGACATTCTTTTCAAGGGGAGCTCAAAGGACTGCTGTCATATTCTATTTATTTTTTGGTTCATTAGGAATCTACTGTTTCTAAGCTCTCATAATGAGACATTTTTTTCTGCATAAAGTGGTGGCTTTTCCACCATATAAAAATTCTTAATAACAAACAAAATTGCTTGTACATAATTTCTTTTTTCCTCAAAGCCCTAACATTATAACATCCTTTGTATGAAGGGACTCTTAAGTTTGTAATAAAGTGTATTAAATTGTGCAAGGGTGTATTATATAAATGAGTTCTCCAAGAATGTGTTTGTAGTTTTAATATTTCAAATAAAATTTGAAACTTATCAGAAATCTCAGAACACTGATTTCCCCAAATGCTAATGTGTTTGAAGACTATTTTTCAAGTCATAGGCACTGTTATCAGTGCTAAATGTGAATATTCCAGCATTCAAATGGATGAATGTAAAAAAGCAGATGCCACTTTCTCTGTAGTCACGTGATAAATGCAGCATTATTGATAAGAAATCACATTGTGTGACACTCAGGAAGAGGAATCCACTTTAAAAAATACAAGATAATTATTTTTTCTTTGCTATCATATCGTGCTTCATTCATTCTTGGTCTGGATGAGATTAGTATGCTGGATAACATATACAATTTTTAAAAAGTAATAGTATTGACAACCTACATCAGTATATCAGAAAAAAGGTTCGGAAATACCTTTCCAGTGGTTTTATAGAAAGAACTGTCCTCAACACTGTTAAAGGCGGAGGAAAATGACCAGGTCACTGGCCTGTGACTACACGAATGGAACAGGACATGAAAACCTCTTTACTTGGAATGAGGAACTGCATGTTGTGATAGTCAACAATGAACAAGTGGTAGGGATAACGCCAAGCATCAGGTGGTGGCATCCTCATGAGTGACTACAGGAGCCAAACCTTGTATGTAATTGGAAGGGATAGCTGGGGATCCACCACTAATAACACAGAATCATAGAATCAGATGGATTGGAAAGGACCTCCGAGATCATCAAGTCAGGGCAAGATTACCTAGATAAATATATCAAAAATATCAAAACTGGGAATAGGTATTCCAAATTGAATACTGACAGGGAGAAGTAATTAGGGGAAAATTATTTACCCGGGAGAATGTTGAGGCAGAGAAAGGGAGGTATAAGGGTGGTAAAAGAAGGGAGTCAAATGGCAGGAAAAGCTATAGTAAAGCGTGGGAATTCTGTGAGTAAAAAACAGAGGGGTTCCTATCAAGTAGCCTTATGCTTGCCCAGTGCTGCTGAAACAGGACAGTTATTCAGAACTGTTTCTCTTGATATACAATAAAATTTGGTGTGCTTCTACAGTAATGAGGGCCAGGGTGGAAGCAGGGTGGGGTGGAAGATGTCCCCGTGTGACTGAACACTGGATAGATAGATCAAGTATCCCAGCACCACAAAGCCTGTGCTCATTCCAGGCTTGTTATCATCCACAACACACAATACACTATATCAGGGAATCACAACAAAACTTTCCTAAGCTCTGAAACATGGAGATTTTGGATCCATTATTCATTTGAAACATAACTTTTCAGAAATGTTTGGTTTAATTATGATAGTTCCTATGTTCTTGATAAGCAATTTTCTAAACCCTTTTTTTATGCTAGTTTTATTATGGCAAGGTTTAGATAACTTTGGAGTATGATATCCATCAGATTCCTTTACAGAATATCAATGAATTAAGAAGAGTGGATGCTATTGTTACTTGGTTTGGAGAAGTATCATCAATACTACAAAAATTCATTACAAAGGAAATAATCTTCTTTTTTATGAAAAGAAAATAATTTACATGCATAAAAGTTGTCATTTTTTTTCTTTAATTCAAAGCAGACAATTCTTATAAGTCAAAGAAATTAATCAAGGGAGCTGTAATAGAATGTTGGGATTTGGATAATATTTTATTTTCAACTTTTTAATAAAAGATGTAAAATTTATCTAGAATATGTATCTCTTATGGTAAAATATTTCAGTCCTGACTGATAAATAAGTGTCTCAGAAGATATATTAAGCCCTAAAATTATTTGAAAAAAAAAAAAAATAGGAGGACTGAGAAGAGAAACTTCTTGTAGTGGTCAGTAATAGTTTCCAAAAGACAGTCTAGATTCAGTGTTGTAAAGGATTTGAAAGTAAATAAGATCCATTTATTCAACCACATAAATTAAGCAAAAATTAATAAATGAGGAGGAAAAGGAAATTTTTTGACAGGGGAAAATGTTAAAGACAATCTAACCATTATTCAGAACAGCTATATTTATAGTTTTTCCTCATGGTTTTCTAGTAACAGTGATGCTCCCACTGGTCATATAAAAAAATAAAAATTAATGCACAGAAATAGAAGCTCATACTGGAAAAGAAGTTTTAAAAGAGTGGGATATGTTTATACTAAACAAACTAGGCAATTAAAAGCACAAAGTTGTCAAATTACATATATAAAAGCACATGTCATGACAGTTTCTAAAAGTAGAATT
Source organism: Empidonax traillii (assembly GCF_003031625.1). Classification (NCBI taxonomy): domain Eukaryota; kingdom Metazoa; phylum Chordata; class Aves; order Passeriformes; family Tyrannidae; genus Empidonax; species Empidonax traillii. Next base: position 190,840 of record NW_020955306.1, read on the forward strand.
TCATTATATCATTAGAGGGATGGAACTATAATATATGTAAAAAGAAGAAAGACTGGATCTCAGCAAAGTTAAGAGTTGAGAATTTATACTGAAGAAATATGAAAATAAAGAGGAAAAATAGATGGAAGAATCTACAGCAAGCAATAGGATAAAAATATGTGGGTTTTTTTAGCTCTACCATGAATAACATAACTAATAAAACACTGAAGAAAATATAATAAATCTTTACATTTTAGGTCATTTGATACAATGTCATATGGTAAAATCTTTATTTGACATAAAGATAGAACTTAACACAAGCTTAATAACATATTTTTTAGAAATTGGTTAAAGGTGAAATGGTCTTATTGAAAGGAAAAATAATGAACTGTAATGAGAATAACTGTGAAGGTCACAAGGAATATCTTTGAATTGATTACATTTAATATTTTCTTAATGACCTTGGTAAAACAAGTTGGAAGGTGTTTAAGGAATCAGATAAAAAATTGTAAGATACAATCAGTGAAGAGTGTGAAGAATTAAACACCTGGGTAACCTTGAAGACAGAACAATGGAAATTATGTGACACTTATAATATGTAAAAGTTGGATAGTAAAGAGACTCAGTAGTGTTTTTCCCGGTATAAACACTGATGATGATGAGCCAAAGGCTTGCATAGTTTCTGAGCAGGGCAAGTTTCACTTTTAGGCTTTAGCTATAGCTGCGTAGGACTGAGCTTGGGGATCTAGGAAATCAGCCTATTGCTTTGTTAAGCTCTAAGACTCAATAAATTTCCACTTAAGTGAATACTGTGGTTTAAATACAAACTATCATTTAATTTGCTTAAAATTTTCCATCTTGTAATTAAATTAAATATTGTCCTGTTCCTGACAAAGAATTTTTTAATATTTCCTGTATTGTTTATCTGATTTCTAAAGAAAATTCTCCTAATCTTTCCATATCAAGGTTTTTCATCTTTACCATTTTCATAATTTTTCTTAATTACTCATTATCTGGCTTATCCTCCAACTTTGATATTATTATCAAAAAAAGAGATAAAATCAGAATCACCTTTCATTAGCTCATATTTATATTAATTTTCATAGTCTTCTGACAAACTTTGATTTCTCAACATGATGGAAAGTTTGACTAGTACTAGTCTGAAAAAAACAAACAACAAACTCAAACATATAAAACTTTTTTTGACAAAATTACTATAGTTCTTAATTTGTGCCAGGATTTATCTGAGTAAAAAGAGAAATTGAAAAAGAATTTGTCTGTGTTAATTTCTTTTTCTTGTCAGTTGAATGCAATTATGTTGAATAAGATGTCAGGTAGTTTTATACCTAACCATAGCATAGAAAAAATCAATCTGAAAGTAATGAACTAAATAAATTATATATACCAATTGGGTCAGATTCATTGTCACCAAAAGAAGCAATCATGTATGCATTTTCTGGGGATTCATTTCCAATTTACACACCTGTTACATAGAGCCGTTTTAACCCCTTCGGGATGCTTTTTTTTTTTTTTTTTTTAGTGTTTCAGAACCTAATTGTCTCTTCTTGTTAATGATATTTCCTTGAAATTACTGTTTCAAACATAACAGTGACAGCAGGTGATCAACACTTGACATTTTCATCATCACAGCTTGTCAACTATTTTATACAAGTCAAAAATCTGTTCTTCCCATTTTAACTGCAGTGGTAGGCATGAAGATCAGTCACATTTTTATTCTCTTCTGATAAACCCTATAAATCAAACCAAAACGGAACATTTTAAAGTGTTATTGTTGTCTTCATAACCAGAACTCCAGAATCAAAGTTGAAAGAAGTTACCACAGTTTGATCTTTCTTGGACATACATATTCCATGCTATTATAATTCAACCTTGGTTTGACCTGGGCTGGCTGGCTGATGTCTATTCAGCTGCTCTCTCACTCACCCTCCTCAACAGCACAGTGACATAAAATGAAGCAAAGAGATAAAGACAAGGAGATCACTTACCAATTACTGTCAAAACAGACTTAACTTGGTGAAAATCAATTTAATTTATTGTTGATTAAAATATATTTATATGGTGAGAAACAAAGACAAAAACTAAAATAGATTCTTCCCACTCCTCTCCTTCCCAGACTCGACTCCTTCATGCTTGTCGATTCTACAAACCCATGTCCCCACAGGGGGATGAGGACTTATGGTCAGTCTATACAGTTCCTTTCTGTTGCTGTTCCTCCTCTCTCTTCTCCAACATGGGTTCTGCCCACAAACTGCAGTCTTTCAGGATAAACCTGCTACAGTGTGGTTTCTCCAATGGCTGTGAGACAACCTCTGCTCCAGCACCTGGAGCACCTCCTCCCTCTCTTTCTTCTCTCACCTTGGCATCTTCAGGCTGTTTCTATCACATTTTTTTCCTCGCTCCTCTCATTACCTCATGGCATTTCTTACCCTATCTTACATATCTTTTCCCAGAGGTATCACCATTCTGTGGTGATATCAGCTGTAGCCTATAGTGGGTCTGCTGGAGTCAACTGGAAACAGTATCTCATAGGGGTGACGCTGTAGCACCAGTGCACTTGCATCCCATATTCTGGAAATGTCACTTTTAAAAATGAAAGCTTAATTGATAAAACAGTTATTTGTATTTTAGCAATTAAAGAGACCCTGGCTTCCTTAATCTCGATAAGAATAGATTGCATTCCACTTCTTTTCTATAACCACTGGAATACAGTTAAGTATTTCTGGGGAGTTCCTTAATATTCTGTTATATGTCTTTACATTTCAGACATCCATCTTCACCTTCATGACAGCTTTTGAAATATAAAAGTCTTAATTTTTCATGCTTTCTTAAATAAAGTTCAATGTTGAAAATGAATGAGAAAACATAAAGTCAAAGATGAAAAATTATTCCACATGATGACAGCTTTGCAGTAGCACTGTTAAAGAAGAAAAAAATAGAAAAGCTTGTCAAAGTTAGGGACCTGGTAAGTAAGGAGGTACACTATATGGAGACACACATATACAAACGTGTGGAGACACGTGTGTTTCAGTTTCCCATGGCTTTTCATGATGGTGCCTATCAAGCACACACAGACAGTGACTGACGTCAGTCAGTCTGCCCTTACAATCTGTGGTTGAACGGAGACAGAAATATCAGTTCACGTCTTCTCTAGTTTAATGACAGAATACTAGTTAGCAATTTGGTGTTACCAAAGGAAGAAGCATATTGCTGCTGAAGAATAGCTGTCTACAGGCTGGGTATCATCGTCAAAAGGGAAATTAATTGACTTCTGCCTAGTATTCCTAGTAGAACTATAAGGACTGAGTAGATGCTGAATTATTTTGGTTATTAACAGAGTTTTGAGCTGCACTGTCAATATAACTGTGAAAATCTTGATTTTGGCAACTCAAGGATAAAAAAATCACAAGCTCTACCTGGGTGATATCAACTTACAGTAAAGACCCACCATCAATTGTATCATAATAGTTTTGTAATCTGTTGGAAACTGATATCTTTCCCAGACCCTATAATTTCATATCTATGTGTTGTGCCTTTATTATAAATATATATAAACATACATATATAATAATTATATTAGTGGTACCCATTTTCCCCTGTGTCTATCACTTGTGCCCATCTTCCAGACCAGCATACATTAGCCCTGATATTGATAATAGAAGGCACATGCTTCACATCAATAAGATTTGAAATCCCTGGTGTTGTGGGTGAGTACTTAGTGCTTCTCAAAATAAAACTCATGTAACTTGTCCCCTGCGTACAGAAAGAAATTGTAATGATTTAGTTAAATCAATTCTTAAATTGATTTAAAGCAGTTAAATCCCTTGTGTAAATGCTCTTAAATTGGCTTAAGGTTGGCTAATATTGATGTATCTTATTCATTTTGATCTAGAATTTAATTCTATTAAATTGGGTAAAATTATTTGTATACACTAGAGCCTCAAGTCTAGCAGTCTAAATTGAATTTCACGCTGCAGGGTCAATGGACCTCAATGAAGTTAGGACCTATACTGACACAACAATTTTAGAAATTACTTCTGAGGGCCCAATAATCAACAACTACAAAATATAAGCAGAAGTTTGAAATGAATACTAATAACTAGACATTATTCTGAAGATTTTATCTAAGGGATGCTTTTTTTTTTAAATTCTGAGCAATTGAGGCTAGTGATACACAAGGCAAACCTTGAGAAAATAAGGGCAAAAGTTAAATATATGCTATGCATTTTTCTGTCTTTCTTCTGTTTCCAGGTTAAATTTGCTTGCTGACTATTGATAGGCCCACCAGGTTTGGCACAATAGAGAGAACAAAGATATGCAAGACCATCTGTCAGTAACAGTTCCAGTTCATCACAATTTCTAGTATCTATCATGTGCAAGATAAAAGTACCTGTGCCCGTCTTGGTTGCAGAACCCAGGAAATTACAGATGAGAGAAAGAAAAAAGAAATATAAAATTTGCAAATTCTCTTTTCCCAGAGACAGGGAATTATTTTTTTATCAACACATAGAAATCAATATTCTTTCTTGGTTCATCCACATTTCCAGCTCCTACTGCAATTACTTCCTTCAGTCAAACATGTGCATATATACAGTATATTTTTGAGACTTCACTAATGCAGGTTGGTACCAGAATGGAAAGAAATACCTTGAGTAAGATAGAGGATAAGCAGAAAGTAGGAGGAAATAATAAAAATATATTATTTCAAATATTTAAGCTCCTTCTCATTAATAATTTCAGTGTGACAAAAATTGCTAGTTACTCCTCAGTCAGCACTGATAAATTTGCAGCTGCACAAATGCGGTTTCTTTCTCTGACTTTGGCTTCAGTGTGTTTCTGCTAGATTTGGATTGAAATGGTAGGCAGAAATCCTGTCTGCCTGGCTCAGGTTCCTTTGCTTACAGTCCTAACAGCTTTCTTTCATTCTTTTGTGCCAATAGAATTTTAAATTTTTTTTAACAAATTATTTTCCTACTAGTTACACTGAAAGGGTTATGTAAATCAAGGTGCCTTTTGAATGCATAGAGATATGGTCCCAAACAATAGCCGTTGCTATGGAAGCAGAGTGGGGTGCTTTATGCAGACACGAAGAAAGAGGAATGGAGAAGCACAAATATGGTACAGATTGGCACAGATGCTCATTGGCTCTGAGCACAATGTTAGTTCCCTTAAATATACCGTGGTAAATCACATTTATATATCAGAGGATACAAAAGTTTATATTTAACTTAGTTCCATTTACTTACATATAAGAAGATTTATGGTCACTAGGAGGCTCATTAGCATTGATTTTCATAGTTCCCCATCAGGATTAATATGTCCTTGGTATAGGAAATTATCCAGAGTTTATATAAAATGCTAGCTGGAATGATTCCATGTATACTTAGCAGATTTGTATTATCTTGTAGGGATCCAGACAAAAAATCCTGTTTTTCTGAACAACTGAAGAAATAACATTATTAAGAAATAATGCAGTCATATATTAATGCAGTAATGAGAGTGCCAACTTTGTTTAAAATTCTAAGGTCAAAAAGGCGTATTTGCAAACCAGGGAACCAGTCAGTCCACAAAGGATCAAATTACATTGTATTTTCTTCTGCAAAACATAAAAGGTCTACAGTTACTTTCATGACTAATAAGGCAGTCTATAATGTGTTCAAGTAACTTTCCAATGTGGCTGAAGCAGAGAGAAGAAGACTAGGTTTTTAACAGACTCAGGAAGGATTTGAGGATTTACTTATTTTCACGTTGTCTAAACTATAGTTTAGATCTGCATCAACTCAGTGGGAAGGCAGCCTTAAAAAAAAAATTTAACAGTTGGCTTAATTTGTACTAATTTCTTTTAATCATATTATTTTCATGAAGGAATCTTTAAAAATTATCATTTTACTCATCCAAATTCATCAGATATAGGAACCCATCAGAACAGTTAACTGACCTTGCTATATATTTTTCCCTTTCGTATACCTATTTATATCCTCTGGTGAAATTATTCCATTTAGCTCCCAATAAGCTGCCCTTGGAGCTTGCCAGCCCATGAAAAGCTCAAGTACTCCCTCTTCAGTTGTCCAATTTTTTCACAATAATATCTGCTTATATTTTGGATTTTTTTTTTTCTCCACAACACAAAAAAGCTGTTGCTTTCTCTGGACTTTTAAAATTTATAAAAATTTACTTCAAAGGTAAAAGTGCTTCATCAAGTGTACCATGAGCACTTTCTTCCTGCCCCAGCATAATAACACATGCTGACATTGTCTGGACAAAAAAGCTTCTGAAGGGACAGGAAATGCACAGACACATAACTGCAGGAACTGTCATAAGATACAGTTGTGAACTTTAGTTGGGTCTGCTTTTACTGCATTTACAGGACAATCTGACAGTGTGTGCACAACCAGCTAACAAGGATGCTGGAACTCATTAGACCACTAGTCTCCACTGTTTTCAGTACTATCTCCTTAGCCTTAGAGTGCATTAGGTATTTATACAATTGGTGTTGAGTAGCAGACATGTTAGTAGAAATTTTTTAAGTAATATACAAGTTATCAGCCTTCTACTAACTTGAGTGCTCAACTGGAATATAGTCAAAAAATCCTTCTTTCATTTTCCATTTAGCTGCTTATTCTAAAATTATTCCAACTGTTGAAATGTTTTATTCATCAGTTTCTTTTTATAAATATTGATTTAAACCTCTGTATTTTTTGAAAATGACTAAATCCTGAAATGGATACTGCCAGAATAATAAATATAAAATTTGGCAATATATTGTAGTCTGCTATCAGTTTCTATCAATATTCCCGACAAAAAAATAACATCTATTGTTAGGATTTTTTCCTAACTCCACTGTCTCTCAGTGACAGACTGAAGTGATATTTTTAGGCAAAAACAGCCAATTTAAGCCTGACTGGATTTATTGGTTTACTCAGTAGTGATTCTGTATTGATAAAGATTGGGGGAACCACAGTGGTGCTAGCTGGTTAGAATTTGAGATAAAACTAGACCTAGAATTAACTAGCTAATAAACTAGCAAAGTGATTAAGCTATTTCCGTTTAAAGAAACTGTTAGTCTGCATCTAGAAGACTGAGGCAACCCACACTGCAAGGTAGTGCAGACCTTACCAACAACCGTGCAAAAGGGAACATAGTTTTTTTGTTGTTGTTTACAAAAAATCCAGACACTGCAAGTGATGCTGGTGATTAGAGGAAAAAATGCTTCTCTCCTCCCTCAGTAGACCTCTAGCAGATGATGTACTTTCCCAGACAGAAATTTCCTTAACTCAGGCAATAGCGTCACACACAGAAGAAACTGGAGAATGCCAATCTACCAGTCTACTACCAATAGGACCTATTGGTGCTAGTTCTAGCACCATGAGCTCCACAATCACACAGTGAACTAGAGAAAAAATAATCTGATCTAAAATCATTCCCTTTTTTTTTTTTTTTCTTTCCCCTGGAGTGAATGACAATAATTTGTATGAACATCTAAATATATGCATGCTAATTTGTGTTGAATACTCTAATCAAGTTTAACAGTCCTGGCAGAAATAATCATCAATTACTTTTTTAATGTGTGATGGTTATATTTAATAAACCAAAAGAAAGTAATAAAATAAAAAATAAATCAATAGTATCAAGGGTGAATATTGTCTTTTAAAATGAATGTTTTAAAATGATAATTATTAAAATTATATTCCATAGTACTTGCTTTTGTTAGATTTATTGTAGAATTTAAATAATATTTATGTTTAAAATTTTATTAACCTATATAGTTTTGTTCTTCATATGTTCTTGTAAAAACAATTTTTAAAAAGGACATGCAGAAAAAAACCTTTAATTTTCTATTCAGAAGAATAATTTTTAAATTCCTTTTTCCGTCTTCTGGTAAGACCAATCTTTTAACTCCTATGCCTATGATGCAGACCAAAATTATTGCTTTCTGAGCACGAGCAAGCTCTAAGATGTTCAAGCTTAGTTATTGTAGTTTTCCTGAACACAGTGTCCAAATTCTTGGGCACAGTAGGGAATAGGTCACCCAAGTGGATTAGTGAAAACATAGATTCCCTATGGTATCTAGTCTCTTCAGTCAAGGGAATAATTTTCTACTTATTGTGTAAAGAAATTTTGGAAATATGCATTGTATAATGAAATTGTAAAGAAATAGAAAAATGGATTGTATAAAGAAAAGCAGGAAAAGTAAAGCTTGATGACCCTATTTATTCCAAGTGGTTTACTATGGACATATGCTCCCCTTTGAAATTTTGATTTTTAAAGTGCAAGAAAGAGATTCTATTAGTAGCTGAAACAGTACTCGGTAGGCTAGTCTCTTGTTTCAACAGAATAATTAAAATTCAAATCTACCAGTAAGGTTCAATTATTATCCAGACTCTGTGATATACTAACTCTACAATAAAATGAGGATCTCTGCCTGACTGTATTTTACAGACATATGAAAAAACTCTAGAGACTTTTTTTTGCAGTCCCTGAATTGAATTTCATATAAGCTTAGTGAGACAAACAATGTAAAACTAGATTAAATCATTTCAACATTTTAGCAAACATCTTTAACATTCTCTTACTATTTCAATACGTGTAATAATGTACATTATGCATAAAGAGAAAAGATTCAGATAAACAAATTAGACTTTAGATTAAAATACTGGTCATACCAGAGGTTCCAATTTTGTAGATGAAGCTTTAATACATTTAAATTAGAAAGACACTTACTGGGTTATGGCAATGCTGAATCAAGTAAATGACAGACACTAGAATAAGATTTTCAAAGCTATTTAAGAGCTTTGATAAAATAATTGCCTGGGTGTGCTTAATTTCAAAAGTGTCCTAATATAATTCCCACTGAGAATGCAAATTTTTTTTTAATTAAAAATCCAACATGTTCCTTTCTCTAAAAGTGATACCATCACAAAATCAGTCTGATTAGTTCTATTATGCAGTTTATAATGTCTGTTGTGGTTTAACCTCAGACTGAAGCTCAATTCCCATGCAACCACTCGCTCACTCCCCCACCAGAGGGATGGGGAAGAGAATCAGAAGGGTAAAAGTGAGAAAACTCTTAGGTTGAGATAAAGACAGTTTAATAGGGAAAGCAAAAGCTGTGCGCACAAGCAAAGCAAAGCAAATAAAAAATTCATACACCACTTCCCATGGGCAGGCAGACGTTCAGCCAATCCCCCAGGAAGGCAGTGCTCCATCATGTGCAACGGTGACTTGGTGAGACAAATGCCATCACTCCAAACATCCCCCATCAGAGTTCACATGTGAGTCATCTTTCTTTTGCTATGGCATCTTTATGTAACTGACTTCAAGGCTGAGACAGGATTGTAAACATAAGGGCTCTGTGTATGTCCCTAGCTCATGTACCAGTTGCAGAAGCAGGGATATGTTCCTTTGCCTGTCCATTTTCTAATTTGAGTTTTTTCCACAGTCTGTAAGTAAAAACTATTAAACTTAAACATTTTCACATGGTATATTATTATTTCAGATCACCATCTAACTTGTTTCATCCTTGGCTTATTTCAGGGCATGCCTTTATGAATCCAGCATTCATAGGTGATTCATATATTTTGTTTACACTAGACCAGTGTTAACTGAACCCATATGATACTAATTTTGTCACACAGTAATCATTCCCAACTAATCATAGTCATTGACAGTAAAATGAATGGTCAAGATATGATTGTTTGCAACAATTCATATTTACAAGATAGGATTTAAATTTCTAATTCCACTCCTTAAAAGCTTGAAACAAATTGGACTCTATAAATTGTAACTAGATTAACAGGATTGTCTCTTTTACAGGAAGAAAAGAGCAAAAGAAAAGCAAAGGAGGCTAGTAGCCTTTTAAAACTGAATCAGCCACTGGAAGAAATGACATATTGTACACAAAACCAAATGTCAGGTGACATGATCAAAAATTAATGTTTTCTCCTGAAAAGCTTATTTCTTTTGGTATATGCCTTTGTTATCACGAATGCATTAAAAGGAAAGCCACACAGATCTTCACAGAAAAAGAACTTCTGCCAAGACTTGAGAAAAATCTATTGGTAATGAGTCTCTAGAGTTACAAATCGTATAAAAAAAGGTCACTATAAACTGACCTTACAAAGCATACACCTGTCTATTCCATCACATATTGGCTTCTACTAAACAACAAAATAAAAAATCCCTAAAGGTTTCCACTTCTTCCCCTTCTCTTCATTTGGAAGAAAAGACAAAAGAATTATTTGCTGCCATTGAGATAAAGGTGAAATAGCAGACATTTTATTGCTGATTTTCAGAGAAAGGATGACAGACAGCAAAGGAACCATTTGGCTTGTGGGGTGAAAAATTAATAAGAATACTGTAGATGAGAAATCAATGCCACAAAGTGCATTAAAATGTGATCTAAAAGAATGGACATAAAAGCTTGCTTTGCCTTTTAATATTTGCTAGTATGGCAATATATTAGCTCTTTCTAAATAGCTACTGAGAAATGGTACTGAGAAAAAAAAAATGAAGTGAGAGAGTCAGTTCCTTCTGCTTGAAATCTTTCCTTTTGCATGATGACAATGTTCTAGCACACACATATATATATATATATAAATATATATGCATATATAAAATTCCCCCTTCAGAAAAAAAATATATTATGAAAATTTCTAAAATTATTGCAGGCCTGTGGTTCCCAATACCATGAAGTGTCATATTCTGTTTACATGTAGTTGCCTATTCAAACCATAACCCCTGTTATGAGCTCTGCAAAATAAAGTCAACAAAACTGTTAAAAACAATGAGCAGCACGACCTCAGTATTGCTTAGGAACATTAGGAACACTGTAGAAGAGACTGTCCAGTCTCATTAACCATTCACCTTAAACACTGCACATGCTAATTATTCTACCTATATTGTGCCACTCTTACTAGAGCATCCCAAAAGCATAACTGTCCCATCTAGAGCACTTGCAAACCTTCTTAAAAAAACTTTTCTGTAAAGAGAAATGGGCAGAGGGGTTTATCTAGAACTGTTTTCCCACTCTCAGAGAGTTTGCCTAAGGGAGCTTTTTAGTTTGTTTGCTTGTTTGTAATGAATATCAAAAGATTTGATCTAAACTATTCTACGGTGAAGATTTTTCACACAAAAGCTGTTTTCAGATCTTAAGATTCCTCATCTTTTATTGTTACAAGGAAAGGATAATGGCTAAACAACTCTAACATAACAAAAAAGGGTCAATACTTTCTGTACAACTGTCAGCCCCATTTCTTCTAAGTGGAGAAAGGTCAGACGTGTCTAGAGAAGAATAAGGGTTAGTATGTATCTAAATCAAAATGGAATGAAAAAATGCCAAAAAGAAATTATAAAGAAAATCTTAGAAGAAATAACCTAGGCGAAACCAGGTAACACGATATTAACCTGCCTTTGAAGAAAGTTAATAACTCTAACTTTCTGTTTTACCATTATATATAGTCTAACTTTATATTTATGGAATAAAAAAAATATGTATGCTTCCAGTATGGGGAGGTGTATATTCTGAGATAAAATTTTTATTTGCTTTAAGATTGCTTGGAGAATACTGGGAATAGAAAATAGAAAAAATACGTTTGTATTAGGGACCTGTAACATCTCCAGAAGCTGGTAGTCAAAAATGTGTAATAAAACCTGTATAAATATATAAATAAAATAAAAACATTTGATGGCATTTTCTGCAAACTAACACAAATTTATTTTAAACTAAATATTAAAGTGGTTTTCTTTTTAGGGGTCAGATTCATAGAATGGTAAAATTATAGAATGACTTGTGTTAAAAGGGACCTTAAATATAATTTAGTCACATGTACATATAGAGGAAAAAAAAAGGCTTTTTTTCCAATACACATATTAGATATTTAGATATCACTTAATCATATTTTATTTCCACCATTGCAGCACATAATTATGCTGAGGAACTAGTTAAATAGGGAACTTTGCATTTCCACTAACAAGAGGTAGGCATGTTCTTCATCTGTTACACTGCTTACCTAGAGAAAATATTTTTAAAAAAAGGAAAATTATTTTAAACCTGTGGCAATACCATGACTTACAGGGCTAGGTCAGGATAACCCTGAAGAGTGTCATGATTAAGTAAATGTTGAGGAGATTTTTAACTACTGCTCTGAGGTCTTTATATGCGTATCTGCTCTGTCACTGACCACAAGTCACAAGTTTCCACATACATATCAAGCTTCTGTTTTCCTTAAGGTGAAAATACCAACGAGTTTCTGTTTGTTTTTTTGGTGGGTTTTTTTTGTGGTTTTTTTTTTTTTTTTTTTTTTTTTTTTTTTTTTTTTTTTTTTTTTTTTTTTTTTTTTTTTTTTTTTTTTTTTTTTTTTTTTTTTTTTTTTTTTTTTTTTTTTTTTTTTTTTTTTTTTTTTTTTTTTTTACATTTTGAGAATGCTTCTCCAGTTGCATTATAAGGTCAGATAGTTGGTTTCTTCCCTTATGTCTTCTTGCATTTCATCACAGAAATGATGAATACAGGTTGTCTCTGAAACACTTTGCATTATCCAGGTTGTTTTGGACCAGAAGCATTTTGGTAGGTATAGCCAAATATTTGGGTTCAAATAAAAAATTGTCTACAGGTGAAGGTTTTGAATTAATGCCACATGTTGAAAACACCATAAAATTAATTCCCTAAGTTCAAGTCTATTGAGCTTAGAGCCCAAGAAATGTATTCTCTTTCCAAATCTATAATTTAACTTCATGACCTTAGAGTGACTGCAAGCTAGAACTGAATTGCTTTGCACTGCACTTAAACTGACTTAGTTATGTAAACAGATACTTCCAGAGAAATAAATCAACTATAATCGGGGAAAAAAAAAAGAAAAAACAAACAAACAAAACACCCCCCCACACACACCAATACAAATCAGCAACAACAGAAACAAAAAAAAACCGAAAACAAACAAACAAACCAAAACCACAGAAACCACCCCCCCCACCCCCCCCACCCCCCTCGCAAGAAAATTATTTCCATTGCATTAAGGTTGTCATAATTTTACAAAGGGTCAGGTTGTGAATAGATAAGCTTATCTAAAACATGGTATTTCCATCATAGCTATAGTACAGACGCTCATATAATACTGACACAGCAAAATTAAGTCACTATCATCATCAGGGAGCTTTTAATTTTATTCATCAATCATTTTTGTGTTCACACATATTCTGTATACCAGGAACATGTTCCTTAGGTACGTGATCAAATGCTTTTCGGGTATTCAACTTGGAAGTCACAGTAAATATTTTTTCCCACTAATTTATTTCTGAAGAATTATCTAGCCCTTGCTTTTGTCAACACCATAATCCCGAGAACAAAAATAATATACAGTGCTGTCAGGCAGTTTTGAAAAATAAAAAGAAAGGTTTGATTATGCTACTGCTTACTTTCATAACTCTGTTTTTATTATTAACTACACTTGAGAATGCATTACACATTTATTTAGCAGATTTTGTCCAAAATAGCTGTGCTAGCTGAATAGTGTGAAAGAGTTTATCTGACTTGAGATATTGCTTTCCTTCCTACACTGAAGATTAATGCCTCCAAAAAGATGAAAGCAGGAGGATAAAAGTGTGATGTTTTCAAAGATAATTCTACTAGTGGCAATCATGATCACTAGATGAAAATAAATAAGTCATTTTCATTATCATGTGTTCTGAAAGGAAGCAAGATTCACTATGAAAGAAAATCATAAAACAGGGGAAATTAAGGGCTTTGAAAAATTAACATTGATTTCAGAGTGCACCTGGACTTCTATTTCCACTGTTCTGTCTTCAAACATCAGCTCATATTTGGAGATGTTTTGATAGCAGACAATACAGAATTTAATGGAAAATATACCAGACTTAACCCAATCAAGGACTTTTCTTACGAGAACAAAAGCTTTTTATGAGTGTCCTTTTCACTCCTACTGTCTTGTAGTATGTAAATTCATACGATGGGTGTCATTTGTGCTCTGTGAACAACTTTTTTTCCCAGGAAGTAGAAAGAAAAAGCCAAAATTAAATGATGAAATGAGAACTTTCCCTCCTCCCATTGCCAGTGCCCAAAACCAAAATAGGACATATCAATTTTTCAGCTTTACATAGCAACTGAAAATAATGTGTTTAAGAAAGAAAATTAATTAAATGGAGAACGATGTAGTACTGCAGTGTGAGATGTACTGTGTTTTGCTCTGTAGTTTTATAAACAGGTATATGCCACACTATTGGTACCTACAAGACATTAAATCAGTCATTGCAAAACTGATTAGATCCTCTTTCAACTCATCTCTATCTGTCAAGTAACCAGTCTTGGTTTTCTGCTCTGTTTACCATTCATCTCTAAACTCATGTATTGTTTCTATAGATAATTTTATTTTTTTTTCTATCCTGTTGTCCTATTAAATTGTTTTCTGATTTAGTATGCCTTACATCTTTATCCCAAATTTTAACTTCCATTTCCTGCTGGCACTGCATTTATCCCCATAATACTTCTCAGATTCTGTCTAGCCCAACTTAATTGCCAAAGCTCCCTGCTTGCATCTTTATTCTGCCAATTGAATGCTTTCTTGTGCTAAAATAGACAAATCAGGTTTATTCTTCTCTTTCAGTTCTAACACAAGATTGTCAGACACCTGTCAGCCACTAGAAATCCCTTCCTAACTGAGCGTTAGGTCAGCACCTCTTTCTTCTGCAATTCACATGTTCTATATTTTCGGAAAAAAAAAAAATGGTTTTCTCATGCTCACAGCAGAATTTTTGAGTTAGAGTGAGACAGTGAAAATCAATGAATATCTGAAGAGAAACTCTGTGAATCATATACTTAATTCTCTGAGTAGTTTAAGTATGCACATCAGCTTATGGATGATTATCTGAACTCTTACTGTGAACTTTCGAGGTTTACCCTTCATTAACCACAGCAGAAAGGATAGATCTCTAAAAATTTAAAGCCTACAATTATTGTTTATATATTCTTGTCAAAATCCTGGAGAATGGAAAACAGATATGGTTTTGTGAGCCCTTAAACTAATATTTAATATAATTGCAGATTAAGTTACAAAAGCTTGAAAACTGTAACAGATGTCTGGAGAATTAACAGATGAGCAAGAGCGTATTTTAATAACTATTATCTGAAAAACCCAGTAGCTTGTGACAGATGAGGAGTTACTGACCCATTCTGGGTGATCTATTCTTTATTGCAATCTGAAAAAAAAAAAAAACAAAACAAAACTCATTCAAGAGTAGACACCACAGTATATAAGCAGAAGTACTTTTAATAAACCAATCTGAATTTCAACATGTCTTTTTTTAGGCTTCACTGAACATTTAAAATTTACAAATGGTCTTGCCGGCTTTCCAATGAATTTACTCAAGAGGCTCCAGTTTTATTGATTTCTTGGGAGATTTTGATCTTCTCTTCCATTCTCTCTTTACAACCAAACAGCAAACCTGGCTAGGATAGGAAGGAATTAGTAAGATATAAATGATAGATAAAGGGATAATAATGATCTGCAGTTTATTTTAGGCCAAATATATAGCATTTTAATATTCTGTTTACAGCCCACCAAAAGTTTTAGCTAAGCTTCAACTACAGTTAATCTCACTATTTATTAGTAAGCCACTCAGCTTTTCTGCATTCAGGTATAAGAAACCTTTTTTAATATGCAAACATTCATGTCAATCATACATGTCAAGCATACCTGTCAATCTCTATCAGATGAACTGAATAATACCTAGACTAGCTGGCATTTTCAGCTTTAGTCACTGGAATGTCTTTTGCCTAAAGTAATACAAAACTTTACTTTTTAATATAGTTTGTGATTCAGAATCTACTTTTAATATATATACTTTTAATAATAATCTACTTAGTTGTTGGCCAGAAATTACTCCCTACTTTTAATATTACTTCTTGACCTCTTAGTAGTCCTTTGAGGTACAGAAGCATCTTATTTTCTATGAGAGATGGCTTACAGAACAAAGATATGGCCTTCATTTCCTGTGCATGCTACACACAGTAACAAGTAAACTCCATTTTGATGGAGGTGTAAATTTTTGCCTACAAGTTCCTACAAATTTTTTATCACGGAACCTTAGCAATTGTAGTCTTGTAGAGCCCTATTGACTCCACCAATTTTAGCCTGGATGAAGCAATACAGATCTTCAAGTTCTGCCTCTTCAACTTTTGGAAGCTTTATTTTCTACCCTTAACAATAAGCTATACCACAGAAAAATGTAGTATCAACTTCCCCAACATAGGTTGCTCAAGGAAAATTGAACACTGAAATTATGTGTCAGTCACAGTTTCTTTCAAACAGCTTCAGATGATAATCAACACCTTCATGGTGATAGGTTTTTTTACAAACACACAAAGAAATTACAACCCCTCCTCCACGTAGTTTTTTTGTGGGGCTGGATTTGCCCTTAAAATTTGTTGTTCAGGTTTTAGGAAAATATTAGCGTTTTTAAGGACTGTAATGATGAAATATTTTCCTGAAACTTCAGTCTCCAAGTGCACTGCTAAAGACCTAGATATATCTTAATCTGGAATAGCTGCACAGTGTAGGCCACAATATGTCTGATAAACTGCTTCCACACAAGCAATATGAGGTATTCAATAGGAATTTGTGACTCTAAAGATTATCGATATTTATACCCTGAACATAGGTTCCCTAAAAATTTGGAAATTAAAATTTTTTTGTAGGAATTAAAACACACACACACACCCTATCTTGTGAAAACATTGTCTATTGTCAGTCTATTTACTTTGTTGTGCAGTACTCTTCTTATTAAGCATATAATTTAAAGCATTAATGAGGCAATCTGTTGCTGTAAACTACTTACACTGGGAGACTAAAAGGCATTGGCCACTGAACAGAATCTACTGCTGTTCACATTGATAATCTTATTCAAATCTAATAACAGTCTGTACTAGTTTTGACTAGTTATTTTTCTTCATAGTAGCCTGTATGACACTATGTTTTGAATTTGGGGCAAAACCAATGTTAACAGAATAGTCACATTTTAGTTAATGCTAACCAACAGCACTTACACAGCATCAAGGCTTTTTCCCATTCTCTCAACACCCCACCAGAGTGGTGCTGGGGGTACACAAGGAACTGGGAGGGGACACAGCTGGGACAGCTGACCCCAACTGACCAAAAGGTTATCCCATACCATATGGTGTCATGCTCAGTACATATAGCTGAACTAAGTCACTGGAAGAAGACACCTCCAAACTCTCATTTTTCTTGCTGTCCCACATTCTCTTAATTCACAAAGGAGCTCTTGACACAGTCATGATCTTTCCATATGCAAGAGAACTAGAGCCTGAAATTTGTCCCCTGGGGGTTTTTTACTATTACATGTTCACCCCTTTCGTAATTTTCCCTCCTTTTTCCTTTTTTCCTCTTTCCCCTTTTTAAAATTTAATTTTTTTATTTTTAAAATACAGCTATTTAGCAGCAGAGAAGCAGAATCACAGACTTTCCACTCTGTCCTCCCCCAGTAAAATGATATGGTGGCGTAGACTGGGAGAAGATCATCCCTCAAGCTGCCATGGATTATATGAGTTTGCAAGGAAATTTTGATTAAGAAAAACAAGAAAATTTGTCCCATACAGAGCTATGACTTGCAACAAAGAGATTGCTTTGAAGATCAGAACTTGCTTAAGGTCTCCAAACATTAAACTGTACAAATTGTAAATATTTTTAATCTTGGTTTTGGGTACAACTAACTTTGCTTTCTGTAGGAAAAAAAAATGCATAAAGATACATTGATTTTTTTTTTTCCCATTAAAAATAAAAAAATAAGTTGTTTTGGAAAACATGGCTTTGTAATTAAATTTCTTTAGGGAGTTCTTATTACTTACACAAAAAACATTATTATTTCACTTGAAGCTAGGTACAAATATTCACAAATTTTATTCTGAAATTGGGAATAGCCCAGGTTGAAAAGATGGTAAAAGCTGAGGTATAAACATGGACTTCAGCTTGAATTACAACACTTTTATTCTTAGGTACCATCACCCTTTCTTTTGTCTTGAAAACATCATTGTTTGTGGAAAATTCCCTCACAAAACAGAACATATTTCCAGTCCCCAGTTAATTCAAAAGTTGAATGCCTTGTTCATGTAGAATACAGAGACCAAGGAAATTGTTGTGGCCTTAGGGACAGAGAGCTCCACTAGGAAAGTTATGTTATCTAAAGATAAGATGATAAAATATAAATCCAAGTATTATGAAAACCCCAGTTTGAAAGGTTACACTAATGTCATCTTATTCAAGATCATTTATGACCATTACACCACTGCGTATCACAAGTCTTGGATAATATGTTTTGAAGAGCACCCATATGTATGGCATATGTCATAGCAGATCAGATCATCTATGCATGCAAATTCCTGTGACAGAGTTAATACCTCTTCTAATATAAACCAGATAATGAAATTTAAAACCAGGCTAAGTAGTCTGGACAAATTGTCTAAATTGTCAAAATATAACAACAATATGGCAAAACAGATGTTTTTAAACAAATACATAATCCAGTTGCCTGAAACATCAAAGATTAGAATTAGAATCAGAATATCTTAAAAAATTCCCCAAACAAGCTGCTGTGGGGATTGCTGCAATGATCAGGATTTACAGGACAGAAAACTTTGGGGAGCTTAAGATGACCTGAGCGGAAAAATATGACACTTCAGCAATTAAGGAGGGCTCTTAATTTAAATATTCATACTTTGTATATTATGACTGTTTTTCTGCATGAGGCATGTACACAGCCTCAAATAAGTCATTTTTCCATCACAGAGTATTACTTTTCACTAAATGAAAAAGGAAAATGTGATTTTATAATTTTTAAGACAATTAATTACATTACAGGTATTTTCAATTTCTTCATAAGTCAGGTAAGCAATTTAGACTACGGATTCTGAAAGAAAAATTTCCCCTATTTTACAAGTGACATTTATAGGGCATATGGTGCAGCTGACATTTCTTTTTCTAACATTACTTGCTAATATTTTCAGAGGGATGAATTACTCTTCCACATCTCAACCATTACAACTGTACAGAGAGATAGATATGTTTGCTTCTGTTTTGCTTTTCAAGGAGTATGTGTACCACGAATTTTTTATGTATAATACAGTGATGTCTGAAAAGAGGCTAAAACTACTGGAGTCTTTGGACTGATAAAGTGTTATAACACCACAACAAGAAGTCATTCTTTATAGTCAAAGTATACTCTGAGGTAAATACCATCATTAATTTGCTCTAGGTTAAGTTACTGTGCAATGTTTTTGCACAAAATTAAAAAAAAAAAAATCCTGGTTTAATATTCATTGTTGCAATTTCATGCTATAAGCTCCGTTATAATGCACATTTATGAAGGGCTCTGTGGAGTCTTCAGATGTTTAAAAACTCTATCAAAACTACAAATCAAATTTAGGGTCTATTCACAAGAGTAAAGTTAAGGTATATAAAATCTTAGATGTTTTAATATTAACTTTCATTATCTACAGAATTTCTAAGAAATATTGAGCAACTAAATAGCTGTGTCTTACTTCTTCTTCTAAGTATTTCTTCTGTCTATTCACATTACTGGATGTGATCAAGTTGAAAATTCTGCTTCTATATCTTCTAAACATGTAATATTATCATTTGTGGAGGTTTTTTCCTTATGGAAGAATTGGGTTTTATGAAACAGAGTCCATTTTATGAAAAAACTGTGTGAAGATCTCTGAATGACTTTGTTCAACTAAAAGTTTATAAGTTTATACTGGGTAAAAAAAAAAAAAAGCAACTAAAAACCCCAAACAAACAAAACTCAAAACAAACAAAAACCCCAAGACAGGATACAGAAACTTGGAACTTTCTTGATTTTTTTACTTTTGTGCAAAGAATTGCCCACATCACCTTCCCTGACACAAGTTTAATTTATCTGAAAAATTCAAGTAAAAGTAGATATGTAAATGCATCTCAGGTCAAAGATCCATGTACACTTAGGCATAACTAGAGTTATTTCTCAGGAAAAATCCTCCAATTTACAGTGGGTTTTTTAATGAAAGTTTTGAAGCTGTAACTCTCAAACTGAGTCACTGAAAACTGAAGTTAAACACTGACCATTAATTGACAAGTCAACCATAACCAGGAGATACTAATTTAAATATTAAATTCAGTTTCTTGTTATCACTCCAACACTTTAAGGGATTTATGTGTCTGAGATTTCAAACTTTATACTTTAGGGTCATAACACCTGTGACTTTCAGAGTCACTTGACCTTCAAAGCTACTTTGCCTCCAAACTGAAGATATCAATAAGAAAGTCTTCACCTCAATGGTTGAGATTAAAAACTCATTTCTGGCATCTAAATAGATGACAATGCAAGGGTAAAATCTTTAGTTTGGGATGTGATAATGCTAGGAATATGACTGTTATGTATATGTTCCACTTCTTCCACTTGACACACCTCTTTTCATCCAAATTCGTTCTTTTTCAGTGCAGGCAGCAATGTCAAACCATCCAACGAATAGCCTCCTCACCTCAGGAATTATTGAAACATAAGAAAATGTGGTTTATAATATCAGAACATGCAAGAAAATAGGAAGTAGTATGATGTTCTAGAGGACTAGAAGAAATACTTCCTTTGTTTCTTTCCCTGGGAGAATTTTCCTTATCTCCCACACCATTTTCTTAAAGGAACAATAGAAAACCCACACATTAATGGTAGTGTATGACACACAAGACATGATGCAATTAAATTTCATTACTTTTGCAAAAGTGTATAGAAAGTACCTTTTTCTGTCTCATATAATGCTGATTGCCCTGTGTGTAACCTGAAAAATGATCACCATGGTATTACAGTAACTGAAGAAACACGAAGAACCTGTACCTTAGTTTTTAGTAAGAGAAAAAAAGAAATGAAAAGGAGGGATTTGTAACAGTGTCATAGGATACAATAAATTCTTCACTATCACCACCCTAATGCTGTCAAGCAAAATTTCAGGTTTCATTGCCACTGTGCAATGTAGTGATCAACGTTCTTTTCTCATTATATTAAATTCTCCCTCATTTTCAGTTTGAAACCCTGTTACTCCATAGCTGATAGGTCTGATTATTATATTATTATTTTATTCTTGATATTCTTTGTCTCTCCGCAGATTTTCAATCTCCATTAAAAAAAATTGTTGAATCACATTTGTACTAAATTTAGGAAGACTAAATACTTGTACCTTACAGTCCTGTACTTTGTTTTGTCTACTGCACTGTGAGAAACATAGATTATTGAAGGGCAACACAAAGAAAACAGACTTAAGGTGCAGTCTGTGCTGTTCTTTACAATCTTTTAATATTAAGCAGACACATTTACAGATAACAAGTAATTACTGAAAACTAAATACAACCATTTGGTATTAACAGTAAATAATAATTTTGTTTTAAGGTAGATGATGAAGTTCTGCTTGATACCCACATTTGCTTACTGCATGAAGAAAGTTTCAGTGGATGTTTCAGTGTCAGTAATATAGTATAACTTTGAGTACACTTTTTCTTCTACCTATCTATTTACTAAAAACAAGTTAAGACAAAATTTTTCAGTAACACTTTCACACATCTCACTCTATCAAATTTTCATCCATTTAGGACTGTACGTACTTTTGTTAATTTTGACATTTCCATTTGACAGAATATCTGTTTTCATAAGCATGACCTTTCTCTGTGCTGATGTACTTTCCCTCTTCCTTCTCCCTGTGGGTTCTTCATAAAATCACTAACATAGATCGTATTCTTCCATCATCCTTTGCTCCCCTTTTAGTTAATTTGAAATTATGACACATTATGTTTAGCAGGGCAAAGTTTCATTAAGAACAGGAATAAGTGAAGTCTTATGATTTTTTTTTTCACATAATAATGGAAGCTGAGTATTGATGTAAGTCCATACATTCAATTTATTAACATCTGTTTATTGGCTTGGAATCCCAGAAGAGTGCTGGGTGCTCTATAGGTGTGTGCTTACTCCTCATGTTCTGAAAAGCCTGCAATTAAAAGAAGCCTTAATGTTTCAGTCCTCCAGAACAGAATCAGACTTTGTTTTTTTCTTGACTTAGAATAAAACTCTAAAAACTGCAAGTGTTTTTGCAAAGTCATGAGCACACATTTTCAAAAGTGGGGTATGTAGGTTGTAGTGAGATGACTCATGGCAACACAATCCTTATTACACTATTATGGCCCCATAATGGATTTAGTTAATGGTACCAGCTGCTCGTGTCTGGTGCTTTCCTTCTAGTTAGAGTTACACATCATACATTCAGTTTTGTAAGCTTAACCATGTTTTCTGTCCTCTGTCCAACCCTTTGTTCTGAATTACCTTTTTCTGTTTACATTCATTATTTTAATAACCTTTTGCTTTTGAGGAAATTAACAGTTTTGAGAGAGTTAGTTTGGCTCTCAGAACTCCTTGTCTTTCAAAGTCATGATTCTCTTATGATGGCAAATGCTATTGTTTAATGCAGAAACCATCTAGCACTGTTTTCAGTTGTAAACCTATGATATTTCAGGTCTTATGAAAAATACTTTAACCTGACTGTTGTAATTTTCCCTCTCCTAGTAAAACACTAGGAATGGAAGAAAAAAAAAAAAAAGGAATAGAAAATAGCTGCCTATTTCACATAGCATATAATCACAGGTAGTACATCAACTTCAGCCAGAGCTGACAGTCATATCTGAACAATAAGTTATCCATCTGGGAATATGTTAGTGAATGGTTTTTCACATCTTGGGGTGAAGGGAAGGCATTACTTGAAAACTACCTCAATTAAATTACAGTTTCTTTCCAATGTGGTCTTCTCTAGCCTCTAATTAGAGAACAGACTGTTAGAAGCAACCATGAGCAGTCACGTTTGCATGCCAAATCCACCTTAATGAGTCTTATCTCTATGTTATTTTCTCATGAACACCAATTCAACTGGGGCATTTTTTTCTTTTTGACTACAAATATGTTGGTGCAAGCAGTAAACAGTGTCCTGAGGGACAAGAGCCAAAAAGAGTCTGAGCAGACTCCGTGCATACTGTTGATTCTTTTTTCCTTAGAAATTGTATAAAAAGTAATTTACCACCTGTGTCTGAATTTCTACCAAATAGGCTCTTTAACTCATCTGTAGAATAGAGACATAATTATTATCAAAATTATTTTGACCTTCTTAGTCTTAGAAATCAGAATACAGTACATATCCTCAAAAGAATTATGATTTACAAGATTTGAATTTATGGAAACAGAAAATCACCAAGTCATATGTATAAAAGAATATAAAGGACATTTGCTTTGTACTTTTAATTCCTTGCTTGTCACCTATTCCTTCAACTATGAAATCCTTGATGAGGGCTTGTTTCACATATGTGTACATATGCCATACTGAGAAGGGAATGTTAATTATATCCTGATAAAGGGAGCCCGTAAAAGATGGGTCAAGTGTATTTTTGAAAAATGTCATCTAGCTGTAAATTTCATTATGTGCAAATGTATTCATACAGTATATTCTAAAAGAACTGAGGAAAAAAATAAACTTCCCCCACCCCCTGAGAGACAAGAACATCTTCTTGGACAACACACTGATTTTAAAGGAATCTATTAAACAAAAGCTATTCACCAATCTGACATTGTGTGCCATAATTTCTGCAATAACACATCAGTATCCTAATGACAGTTAAGGTCCATATAAATTACTGAATTCAATTTTAAACCTTGCCCTGGCATTTTATTACAGCTGGTTTTGTCATTACTATTATGCCATCCATGATGCATATATCTATATCCATATATATCTTCTACCTCCTGTCTTTATAACAGAACTATTAGAATATCAACATCCACTCACAGTGTTAAAATTTTGCATGACATAAAAGCACACGAGATTGTATAGAGATATTTCTAGGGCTTAATCTTAGGATAATTCCAGAAATATTAATGTAATGTATAAACTATGTCAATTATGAACAAACTTTGAGCAAAAAACCTTTTTGTTTATGTTGGGATATAACACTGTGATAGAGTTAGTTAATTAAAATGTGTAAAGTTATAAAAGTAATTTACCATGGTATAATGAGTATTCAGGTACATATAACATATTTAAATGAATAAAAGAGAACAAAAGCCATTAGAGCATCCCTGTTCATTTTAGGACACATGAACGAGCATACTTTGTGAAAGGCTTGGAAAAAAACAAAAAATCGTGAAACTAAATTTAAACAAACAAACAAACCACAAAGAGATGATACTCTGCATTTACTTTTCACTCTGATTTATTTTTTGTAACAAGAAAAGGAAGAATATTCTAATAAAGGAAAGCCTCTAGCTTTTACTGGTAAATTTTAAAAAAACGCAGGGATATGCTGAAGTTGTGTGTGAGTCAGAAAAGGCCTTAACTGTGTGTGAGCACTACTCAGCAATAATTAGAACATCCCTGGGTTATCAACACTGTTGTTAGAACAAACCCAAAACATAGCCCCGTACTAACCACAAAGAAGAAAATTAATTCTGTCACAGCCAAAATCAGCAAACCAAGGCAAGCACTCAATACACCAGGGGCAGACTGAAGTCCATCGGTTCCTGAGCAGAACATGTCTAACAGTTCTGAAATCCCCTCTTTTTCTTTTTATTGCTGAACATGACATTATAGGGTACCACATATCTTTGCAGATAGCTGAGGTCATTTGTTGTCTTTTTTTCCTCCCAGCCTATTCACTGTGACAGGGGCAGAACGAGAAACAGAATCATAGAATTACAGAATCATTAAAGCTGGCAAAAGTTGGAAAAGACCTCCTATCCTCTAGCAGGTCGACACTCCTACCCAACTTAATTGAGAGTGCAGAAGTTGTTGATGCTTTGCAGACGTGGTCCACAGTGCAATCCACTGTTTTGGTCAAAAATCTAAAACACGACACCTAATGAGCTGTTATGAAAAGAATTAACTCTATCAGAGCCAGACCCAGTACACCAACTTAGCAATTAATTCTTAGTACATTGCTTTCATCTAATTCCCCTGTACTTAACAGTATCTGTCCAATTTCTACAAACTCAGTAGTAAGAGTTATTCACTTCTGTTGAATAAATTCCTACTAGTTCAGTTCACAATCTCCAACAATGTCATGGAACTTTTTTGTTCATTGGGGCTTGCTACTTTACAATATTCTGTCTGCATATTGGTTCCTTTCTGTATTTAATTTTACTAGGAAATACTGACTGCAATTTAATATGAACATAGATACTGGATGAGAAGCGGATTGTTAATACTAGGATTGTCAGTTGCTGTCTACGTTGAACTCATGACAGGACACAGGTTTTGGCCACAAATTTGGGATACTTGGTCTCAGAGCTTGAGTTTTTAATGAAGGCTCTGTGGACCTTTTTGTAAGTGATTAGTCAGAAAACCTGACACAATCTGATAACCAGATGGTAAGAGCAAATATGGAGACAGTGAGCAATTGAGATAGTAACATAGGGCAAGAGTTCTGAGAGAAGATTATATAAGGTGTATATTAATTAGGGTAGTGATTAGCAGAGCACAATGATTAAGTGACATAATTTTGAAGGGCATATAGAATGCAGATGTCCTGAAATTATTTGACAGAGTAATGGGCTGAAAAACAAAGGGCATGAACCAAAGCTAAGAAAAGACTGGTCATCAAGGGACTGCAGGCTAAATTTCTTCACACAGAAGGTAATTAATGTATAGCACTACAAGCTATTAGATGGCGAAAAACTAACCCCCAAATGCTAAAAATATCTGAAAGCAGACAGATAAGTGTATGAGCTGGATAGACTAAGTCTGTGTATTATCTCTGCCACCAGAATGACAAAGGTAAAGCATTATTTAAATTAGCAGGATAATAAATGAAGTTGTTTCAGTAAGACAGTGTTAAACACCAAAGGTAAGCACAATAAGTTTAGTAGTATCATTCTCCACCAAAACAAAACAAAACAAAACAAAACAAAACAAAAAAAAAAACCCACCAAAAAAACCAAACCAAAACAAAAATCCAAAAACAAACAAACCAAAAAACAAATCACAGAACTTGTGTTACTCCAAAATATTTTAAGCTAAATGTTTCTTCCTGTTTTTACTTCTAACAAAAAAATAACAGTTTTGGAAGCATCTCCCATGGAAGTCGTGTCTCCATAAAAAGGGAACAAAACAGGGCTTGTGAAAAGTCACAATTCTTCCTGGGAAGCCAAGACCAGGAACTTTAAAACCCAGGAGTTTCTCCCTGTAGATTTTTAGCTGAATTTCCTGCACTCAGGATCCAGGCATGGGGCAGGCTGAGTGTGTCTTCAAGAGAAAATATCCATAATATATTTTGCCAACCTAGCAGCAGCAACTGAGCACTCAGAAAAAATAGCCTATGTGCTAGCCCACATGGCTAGCCAGTACTGAGCATAACAGTGTTCCTTCATTCATTTGACACAGATGCCCAAAAAAAGTTCTTCTGCCTTTTCCCACTTCTACTTACCCCTGCACTGAACAGCCAAACCAAAGCTACCCTCCACCACGCTGAATCCAACTCTATTTTTATCTTTACTGTCCACCAACCTAAACTAACACCCCACTCACTCCATCTCTTTTTTTTTTACCTGCAGCATATGCTGCAAACACCTCGAGACTTCCACTCCCATTTCACTAGCAAGAGTTAGGTTCTCCCAGAGCAGCACCAATTGGCACTTTGTGAGGATGTTTCTGGACACCCCATGCCAGCACTGATATGCTACTCTGAAATGCCCCTGAAAATCCAAGTGGCTGTGTGGTAGGGCCCAGCTGCTGCAGAGCAGCTGATACCAAAACTACATCACCCTGCTGCTGGGAAGTTTCAGTTTAGGTAGCCCAATCTGCTGTTATATAACAGCCAATTATTAGACGTGGAATTATTAGTTACTAGTTTTCCACTGGATAAAAGCCTTCTGTATATGAGAGCTGCACCCACAGTATGCAGTGACACAGTTTGATGCCTGGCTGTGAGTTCTCACTGCTCTCCCCTGTGGTTCCTGCAGCTCCTGAGCAAAGACACAACAAGTAGGATGGCACTGGAAGTAGCTTATGTATATGCATAGAAGCACATACACTAAATGCAGCTGTCTTAGAGCTTAGTTCAGAAGTGTATCAGAACATCAGGCAAGATATTTAACAGCTTCAACTTTCCCTGGTCGAGACTGGAGTAACTTCAAAATATGCAGGGGCAGGGGAATAAGTGAAAGAGTCATGGATGTAGGCTGAGCAAAAGCATTAGCCTTCATTTTCCTGCAGATTAATTTATGTGCTAAGAAAGGTATTTATTAGCATCAAATATTTTATGAACACTATCTAAATGACATAATTTCATGCAATTTAAATTTCATATTGTTCCACTTTGCTTTGGCTTCTCTCCCTATTCAAAAGAAAACAAACCAAAATAAACTGTCAGTATTGGATTTTGCATATTTAAAATTTCAAAGTGCTTCTACAAGGCAAACAATTGAATATCATTTATGGACTATATCCTAAAATCCAGCTTTTATGAAAAATTTTGTTTTCTGTATTACCATAGAACATGTTTAAGCTGAATTCAACTGATCTAAAATTAACTGCAATAATTTTTCAAGTCAAATGGCTATATAAATATTTCAACATTAGCACTTTTAATTAGGCTAATGGAACTTAAGTAATTTCCACATTTCATATCTCAAAGTTATCTTTACATAATAAGGGAGTGTAGATCATCCTATAAAAAGCTTTTGAAGAGATTTATATACTAAGAAACCAAAATGAGCCATTATCCAACTCAAATGAGTGACCTTTATTACATTTAAATCATCAGTCAGGATGATTTACGAGTTTGAAACATGGATCCTCTCCAGACTGATATGGAGTTCAGCCTAAGAGTAACAGATCTCAAGTTGCAGTATAAATGCAGGAGAAAGCAAGCATGGAATTCAATTTACAAATGGTAATTTCTGCTAAAAACTTCCCGGTTATCCTGTTCCCAAATTACCTGAACAAAAAGTACATAACTGTCCTCAAAACAGATTTGTGGATGTGGAGTTTATGCCTAAGAAGCTCATTTTAAGACAGGAATAGGTCTTTTTCCAAATAGCTCATACCAACAATAAATAGTTTAGATACATGCCCATATATGATAGAAGAGATTGGTGATACTAACCTTCTTTGTATGGCTCTACAAAATAAGAGTGATATCAGGGAGGTAACAGCTTATTTGACAAGAGCTTTGTCTAGGCATAGAGCTGTAAAATAATTTTTAACAATCCCAAAGGCTAAAGCAGGTAGGAAATTGTGTTCATATATTCTTGGTTACTTTTCATGTAGTGTTCTTAAAAATTCAAATTTCCACATATTTTTGAATGCTGTTTTAGCAGAAATTCTAAATATTATGGAATTTTATCACCAGAAAGTGATTGTTACAGGTACAAACACCCTTTGCAATTCCTATGGCTGTTCATCAACCACTAATATGACAAAAGAAATTCTGTGTAAATGAGGAAAATTTTTGAAAGCATACAGAAATCTGAATTCTTGTTGTACCCCAAATTCAGGAGTATATCAGGTGAAGGTGGGAAGGGAAGGAGGGAAATAGGGAATTAACAGGTTTATTTCAATGTCATTGCAGCAATTCTAACACAAAATAAGAATAATTCCTATAAATTATGGCCACTGTTTCTTCTCTTATTGTTGTCCATTCTGCAAGGTACCAAGCAGACAGTGTGGATATCAGGAATGATTTCCAGCCTGTTACGTTCCTCACAGGATATTACTGTGAGATGTGCTGTCTCTTACCAGCATAGTTAAACATTTTCTGGTCCCCAACCTGGACTCTGGCTGCTAGAGACTCAGCAGAACAAAACTTTAACTAGTTTTGTTTACTAGTTTTATTTACTGATTGAATTAAAATGAGATAGACACTGAACAAATCCTTGAATTCAGCTATTTCTTGTAACAGTAATCTGGGCATAGGAACAGTCTCAGGCTGCACAGCCAGGAGAATGAAAGAACTATTTGCCCCTGCCTGCACTAACATATTAACATATCATAGACTTTTCTTTCTCCAAGATTACTTCACTCATCTGAGGGTAGAGGACAGATCCATAAAGGTATCTTCTTCCCTCTACTAATCATCCAGCCTGTGCCTTTCCCAACATCTTTCTAACCTTAATGTTGTTACATTTTACTTGGAAAGGACAAAGGTAATTTTCAGTTTCCTAAAAAGACTTCCCTGACACATCTAAAAATTGTTTTTCTTTTAAGATTTGTAATAGTTTCACTCTAGGTCAATATTGCTCAGAAAACACAAATCTCTTCTATAGTTGGGAGTCTGCATACTGGAAAAATATCAAACAAAAAAGTAATTAATTAAATTATTTTAAATAATTAATTTAATTAATTAATTAAACAAAAATAATAAACACAGCTTTGTTTATCTACAGATGGGAAACCACAGCCTGAAGGAGGTGTCATATCATTTACTCACATAACTGATTCTCCTTGCTTCCAGTTACATTACCGCTAATAATAATCTTATTACACATGTAATTACTTTATTCTTAAGCATTCATGTTCAAACAGTTAATTTTTGTTTAATCCAATGAATTGTCTGCAGCAGTATAAAAATTTATACCTACACTATATGAATTCAGACTCTGATGTTCATACTTGGCTTGTGACCATATTGGCTCATTCTAATACAAACAGAAATCCTAGTTTAATGTATTTCACTAAAAAGACAAATCTCACATCAATTAAAAAATAAATATAAGCACCTAAGTACTCTTGGGAACGTAGTGTGACTCTTGGAGATGGTCCTGTGCAGGGCAAGGAGTGTGACAACAGTGATCCTTGTGGGTCCCTTCCAACTCGGTATATTCTGTGATTCTGTGGCTCTATAATTCTGTCAAATGTACATGAACAGGAACATTTGCTGTAAAATGAACATTAACCAAAAGAGGGGAGATTAGATCACCAAGTAGAGATTAAGCTAGATATAAAATATGATTCTAGAAATTATTTATTACATTACTCCTTTTCTCTAACTCACCGTCAGAGTGGAAAATCCTAGGGGAAAAGAAAAATCTCTAACATGACTACTCCAAGGGCTGAACCCAGAGGTGATTTAAGGCTGCTAATCACCTCAGAATCTATTCCTAGGTTCGCTCAAGTTTCTCAGCTACATTGACCTTCCCTTCAGTTTACTGTGCTAAAAATTATTTAAGATTAACAATTTGCTGCATAACTGAGCTAATTAAGCTTTATCATATGTCAGTAGCCAAGCAACCACAAGTATTTCTATACGTTTATATGTAAGAATCACGGCTAGGCTTTGCGAAAGAAGATTTGAGAAGGGCTCTACCCACGCTTGCTACATATGTAAGAATACACACGGACACACACATATATTCTATAGAGAAAAGTATAAATCAGTGGAAAATAAATAATACTGCAGACCTAGGAAGTAAACAAAAAATGACTTTTAGATTCCTCTATGCATGTACATGCAATAAATAAACAAATACAATTGTCATCAGCTTAGTTTCTTAATGAAACAAGTGTTAGCCATTTGATTTTCAAAACCTTGGTCCCCCAACCCCTAAACAATTTTTAAACTTATGGACAATATCAGAGTTTATCCAAAGGGCAACTGGCTGTACTACAGGTGATAGACAGGTATTTAGTAATGTCAGTGGAGGAAACAAAGTGCCCAGACCAAGACTGCTTGAATTGCCTCACAACCTGCAAATCTAATCAGCTGAATGCAATTCTGGTCAGCAGATGCAGCAGTAGATAGGAACCAGTGGGCCAGCCAAATGCATAGGAATTAACAGTGTCCTTGTTAAGTTACATGGAGAACAGAAGGTAGAGATATGGAATGAAGCTCTGTCCCATCAGTAAAGCAATGCTGGAAGGGATGAAGAAAAGATTTTAGTATAAATAAGGAACTGGGAAAAACAGATTTTGAGAGCAGGAAATTACACTTGTATTTAGGGTACACAGGAAGAAACTTACTGTATTTCAGCAAAGCAAGAGAGACCCAGACAACCTACTGAAGCCTTTTCCTATCTGAAATATTCTATGAATCTAGAGGAGGAAGAATACAGTGTACAAAACACAGTGTTCCATCATAAATGTGACTTCAGTAATTCTAATGCTTCCTAAAAAAATGTTTCCCCTAAATTCTGTTTTTTCAAATCCCATTAGAAGATTCATGTCTTATTCATGCCCATGCAGTACCAAGATGCTTAGTACTAAACATTTTAAGGTTTTCTAACTTTTTGTGAAAAACAAGTATTTCCCAAAATGTCATCACTATTTCTGTAGCAATAATCTCTGGTCCTAATTTGAGTACTTTATTATATGATAGTT
This sequence comes from Empidonax traillii, assembly GCF_003031625.1. Lineage (NCBI taxonomy): Eukaryota > Metazoa > Chordata > Aves > Passeriformes > Tyrannidae > Empidonax > Empidonax traillii. The sequence continues at coordinate 222,227 of NW_020955306.1, forward strand.
AGAAGCCTAATTTCTCTACATGCTGCTTACTTCAGACCTTATTAGAACTAGAGTTTCTGGTAAAGAAGACCTAATGACTTTGCAGTGTCATTTTATTCCTTGACTGTGGGAGGATTTGAATTTTCCTTTTGAACGCCATTACATCCTCATGATTCCTACTGACAGATGCTCTACTTGGGGTAAGAGAGTGTGCTTAATGCTTTATTGAGAAATTATAAGAAGCATCCTTGCAAATACTTTTCAAATTTTTTTCTGTTATTGTGCTAGCAGGCAAAAGGTATGACCACTTTCTAACTACAAAGCAGGCTGTTCTGCTAGCTGAACAGAAAGACATTCGTGATCTTTAAGGATGAAAAAGTGGTAATTTATAATTTCTGTACCTAAGGTCTTGTAACTGATGATTGATGTAGTCTCCATTTAAAAGTCCTCAGCCTTAGATAAACGCAAAACTACCTAAAATTTACTCCTGATCCAACAGCTCCAGTCTGGTTTTGCAATTGAAATTTGAAGGTGTTGGGGTGTGTCACCTCCTTTAGGGGGAGGTTATGTGTCTATTTGCCTGTGAAGAAATTTCTCTGCCTAGTCCACCTGATCAGTGCATGTCCCCCACAGCAGAGTACTGCAGGAATCTTTGCATACTGGGTATGATATTTTTAAAGTTAACATAAATACAAGAGGATACCAGTACTGTACGTGGACAGGTCTACACAGGATGAGGACCTGGCTCAGATGAAGCATAATGAAAATAAATATTTGACACAGAAAATTTAAAACAGACTCCAACAAAAAAAACTGCACACCAAGATTACATTAAGGCTATTTATTACAAAACTTTGAAAAGTTCATGGCAGAGAATAGAAACATACAGCTATCTTTGAACAAGATCTATAACAATAGTACATGAATTTCTGTCAAGAGCGGAGGGTCCTGGGGTCCTCATTGTTGTTCAACCTCAACTTGGGTGTTATTAGTGGGTGCAAATGTCTCTTTGAGGAATTCATCATTCAGCAGTTTACACAACTCTGTACCTTCCAATTAATCCTCTAGAAAGTGAAATTAGGAATACAGAATTGTTATTCAGCAAGATTTATATTGATTTCTGCTTTTAAGAACAGAGAAAAAACAATATTCCTAAGAACTTACGTGAAAAATTCTTTACCTCAATAATTGAAGGTTTAAGATGTTTTGAAGTTTCATAAACCATGAAAAGGTCCCTTGGGAGTATCATTTTCTCAATGGGAAACATAAATGAGTTTCTGAGATAAACCTTATGAAATTGGTGGGAGGTTTATCTGTGGGGTTTTTTTGTAGCTATGCAATGTAGAAAGTTGTTAGAATTATTTTTGTAGACAAGCATAGGGCTCTTAAGTAGAGTGTTTTAGTCTACTTTAGAGACATGCAAACAACTACACTCCAATTATTAACAAAAGGTTTTAAAAAATTATTTATAAAATGAAAATCCACGATAAATAAGTCTTTAACATAATGTATCTTTAAATTTGAAAGTTACTTTGCCTTTAGTTTAAATAAACTGATTTTCTTCTTTGCAAGCTGTTGGACACAGTGTTTCACCAAGGCCTTTAATATAATTACTGACATTTCCTGAGTGGATACTTGGCTAAAGTTAAGAAGAATTTGAGATATAAAGAATTATTAGAGTTAGTGTTTGATCCAATTAAGAAAGTTTGACAGGAAAAAGGTATCCTCTTTGGAAAAAATATTTCCAATACCTGCATTTCCTCTATTTTACATCAGGCTGAAAAACTAATGTTTTAAGAATAAAATTCATGTTTTTCCCAAAAATAAGTAGCTGACCTAAAGCTACCTATATTCTCAATGTTCAACAAGTATACCAGATACATGGATTCAGTTTAAGCAAGTGCGGTAGGAACCATTCCTCTTTCTTTTCTATATAAACAGGAATTAATAAATTAGTTAATGCTATTTTTTACCTGAAGATTACCTTGTGGGACTGAAAGCTAGAGCTGGTTTACTTTTTTTTTTTTTTATCTTCTTTAGAAATTACTATTATTTTACCCATTAAATTATCTCACGTCTTTGGGACCATTCCACTTTGTCAAAGTGAAGTGTTTATTAGCACAAAGAAAGACTTCAAAGCTTACATCTTGACAAAACTGTGATACTTCTTGCTCTTTATTTTAGCATAGAAGCTTTCTAATTCTAAGGATTTCAGTATTTATTATAAACTGTAAAATATTAAAATGCACTGTAATGAAGATTACAATGAACACTCCTCAGTGCCCAGGTTTATTTTAAAGATAATTGCAAGTCTATTAGAAACAGAAAAGCTTTATTCCAAACACCAACAGGCTTTTTTGATAATTAGGACAACTGGAATTTTCTAGTCTTTTTTTGTGCTCAACTGCTTATGGTTTCTCCAAACTCTTTAGCTTTTAGGCTATTCCAACCTTTGATATTGTATGTTTTTTACAACTCTGATTGCCTTATTAGCAAAGTAGTTTTGCCATTTGTCACAGATTCTGTTCATCTAAATTTCAGTTTTAAAATCTTTTTAAGCTGCAGGAGATTTAAAACAACAACAAAATCTCAGTTCTATTAAAGTCTAGATCCTAACATTAAACATGGAAAATACAGCCCTGATTTAGCCCCAAGAGTCCACCAGCAAGTTCCAAGAAGAATTAAGCTTCTTAAAATGGCAATCCAAAACAATCAGCAGAAGAAAGAGAGTCCAGTCTAAAGTCAGATATGTTCTGCCTGGATCTGCCCACAGCAGGCCAGAAGGAAACAATGATTTTGAGGCTGAAGTGACTGATGTCCTCTTCTTCGTGGGATATACAGCCCTGATTTTTTTTTTAATATTAAATATATTTTTCTGAGATAAAAAATAATAAAAAAAGGATTTTCTCTTTCTGTAGAAACAAAGTTTGTGCCTATGACTTATAAAATAACAAGTAAAAACAACTCAAGGACTACAAGTTTTTCCTAGACTAAAAGAATTTGATGATATGTTTTTTAAAGCAGATGGCTTAACCAAGAAACTATAGCCTATTTACTTTGAAACCTTTTTTAGTAGAAGTTTTGATGATATATAGATAGAATTAAGAGAGCTATTAGAAGCAAAAATAAAATAAAGAAACAAGAGATCAAGTGGAAAGGTATGTTGTAAACTCATGAGTTAGAATAGTCACTAGGAATGAACGATTACTGGGTACCAGTCAGTCTCTGCTCTCAATAATGCACTCAAATTGTATTCAAGGATTTTTTCACATACAAATAATTTTGAAGTAGGAATCCAAATCAGTACTGAGAGTGGTGTCACACACCTTTTGGGGCACATTCAAGGTGTTAGCAGTAAGAATGGGGTTACTCCACAAGGGGAGGCAACCCAGGGGTGACTCCAAAACAGGCAACACCATCATTGATCCAGGTGCTCTCCCGTAGAACAAAAGCCAGGCACTGATGACAGGGACCATCAAAAGCCCCAGACACATACAGCAGAAGATCCAGAGTCCCCTGAGGGAGTCAAGTGTGGAGCAGCCAGAGATGGGTTCACTGACAAATCTACCACGTAGGCCCAAGTTGTACACTTGTTCTAGCTATGCCTTCTTCCTGGCCCCTCTCACAAGTTATACACCTGAGAGAGGGGCTGGGAGGAAGGCACAGCTAGAACACAGTTCAGGAATCAAGTAAGGTACCCAGGTTAAGTTGAAATGGGGTTCCTGGGCCCACAGAGGAGATACCAGGGGCAAGTGGTCAGAGTCAGTACTTACTGGTCATGACCTCAGGGCACTGGCACAGAGAATCCATCGAGCTTCAATAACAAAACCAGGTTTAGGCTACATGGTAACTTTCAGGACAGCAGTGGCCTTGAGTATTGAAATATTCTCATCTATTTACCATAGATCTGGGACTCAGATGCCATATCATTGTGTATCAGCAGATGAAAGAGAATTGCAGTGGGTGTGTCTTCATTTGCATGTATCAAACCCACATTTTTATCAGATTTGCCACTGAGTTCAGAATAGTGAATTGAGTTGGTTGGCTGTTGAGGTTCTACTTACCATGTAGGTAACATTCTGCTCTCAGATTAAAAAAGAAGCCAACAACAATACAAAACCAGAACGGTGAGAATAAAGAACAACATTTCACATTTAATTTTCTTCAATTACCAAAACAACGGAGAACAATCCTGATGCTAATTCCCAGTGATAGGGATTTTGTGGCAATTATGCCATTGCTGTGATTAATTTCACAGCGAACATTGTATTCAGCCTCTCTAATCCTCCCACTGAGTAGCTTGATCTCCCAGCTTGGTCTAATTAGACAAAAAGTTTCAGGATTATATTAGGGTCAAACAGAAGACATTTGCAGAGAATGAGGTCAACAAATAACACATAGTAGACAGAAGTGGAAGTGGAGGAAGGATCATGCCATGAACAAGGAAAGAGTGTAGCCTTTTGGGATGCTAAAGAAAAAACTAAACAATCTCTTGAGCTCTTGCCAAGTCTACAAACATTGAGCAAAGAAAACAAAATCAAACAAAGTAAAAATTCTAAACAGTCTCCTTGCACACATTTAGGTAAATATAGTACTGGTTACTGTTATAGTTGAAATGAAATGTTTGGTTTTTTTTTCAAAAGCCATATTTTTAATGTGTAGTCACTAGGCATTCCAAAGTGGAGTTTATTCTTCTGGGGATATGTAAGGCTATTTTTCTTAACTACTCAAGCTACTCTGTCTACCACAAGCCTACTTCTGCTCTATTGAAGTCAATAAAAAGGCTCCTATTGATTCCAACAAGTATGGGATCAGATCCAATGCCAAGATCATCCAGGAGGTGGAAAGGAAAATAACAGCTGAATATTAAAATAGCATGATGAATACCTGTCATTTTAAGCACTGCCTTTATACATAACTCCGAAAAGAGTAACAGGAAAGTGCTTCTATTTCACTGAAATATTCATCAGAAATAATAGATGTTTCATCAATGCATAAAAATACCATGAAATTATTACTTTGCTTTGTGCATTGTTGATGTGAAAAAGGATAGCAGATCTATAAACTTCTTTATTTATTCAAATTGTATGAGGAACTCTAATAAACCAGACATATGATAGATCAAAGATGTGTGCACACAAAAACTGCCTTTATTTGCATAAGTTCAGCCCAAGAAACTCTGTATTTTAGTTACATTTTGCTTCTGTCAGTAGTTAGAAAATTAGGTAATTTCGAAATGTTCACCACAGATAACTGTTCATATATGTGAAGACAATTAGTCTAGACTAATTCTCAAGGAATTATATCTCAAGGATTCTCAAGGAATTACTTTAAAAATGTCTGCATTACTGAACTATAACAAAAGAAAACCAGAATGCATCAAAGTTTGATTTGTTTGTTGAATAAAGAAACTACATCTTTCTACATCTTTCTTACTACAGGTAAAGAACAAAGACTGAAATAGATAAATATAACAGGTAGGCTGAGATGCAGAGTAATAAACAGTATCTTTTCTTGTAGGGGTTCTGATTTTTCTACAGATTCCTCCTGTTTTCAGCTTCACCTAGAGCAAGTGGTAAAAAATAGTAAAATGATTTCAACAAAAGAAGGCATAAAGGATAATAAAGAAAGCTTTTTTGTGTCTTCTTCTTCACTTTTCATGAAAATATTTGTCACTTCCACCCTCTGTAAAGACCTTTGCATATAAGAAATTCAGCACTGTCAAAACCACCATTTCAAACTATAAGTCTATTTTAGGCAGCATATATTTCTAAGCTATTGGAGCTGTCTATTGAAATTTTAATACAGCTTCTTCTGTATTGTACACAACACTCACGCACTGAAAAGAAAGCTGATTCTTTTCTTTGTATCTCATAAGGACAGCTCTAATTTGTTATATTTGTGTGAATTTTATTGAAATCAATTCAGAGTTTGTAATAAAAATACAAGAAATATCATAAATATGAATTTACTTTTATTTTACATATTCTGCAGGTCTACTATCAATAGCCTTTCTGATCATAATTGAAATCCCTGACAAATGGCTTCTGTAGTGTCATTTTGAGGTTGGCAAACTAGCAAGAGTACATTTTACCTTCACTGTTTGATTTCCTTCCCTTGGGAAGAAAAGGACAAATGGAGAAAGAGAGCATGCCTTGGAAGTCAAGAGGATCATCTGAACCCAGAAAATAGCCCTATTAGTTAGGGTTATAGTGTTACGAGAGCATTCATGCTGTGCTCTTCTTGATAGCCTCTAGGCTCTGTTTCTGATCACAATGCGATCTCTTATTACATAGTAGGTAATACATAATGGTCTCAAAGAGGTGTTTAAATATAGGGACACAGAATCTCATGTATTAGAACAAAAACTCCCTTGAATATGTTTCCAGATATAAATTAAAATCTTATTAAGCACAGCTTAATGTCAGCTGGAGAATATGACAGAATTACCTTAAGCAAAGATTGAGAAGTGCAATTAAAACTCAGAGTTTCATTCTACTTTTATTTTGCTGTTCCCTTACCATTTCCTATAGTATGATCATCATCATGACACTGGACATCCTTAGTCATCATGAAAGAATACATGGGTTAAAGCTAGCTTAAGTCTACTACTTTCTTCAAAACTCTTCCACTAGTTTTAGTTTTTAAACCCCATGTTGGGCTGAGCCACATATTCAATCCTCCCTGCCCCCTCCATTGCTGGTGTGGTTAACTCATTGAGACATTCACACTCTTTGAATGAGTTCATTAAAACACTAACACCAGAAGTTAATCCACTCAATTGTGATGCAGTCAGATGATCCATCCAACCAGCTGTTTAAAACAAAGGCCACCCTTAGGTCCCCAGTGTGTTGAGATAAAGTTGGTTTCTCTGCAGCAGCTGCGGTCACACCATACGTCATCCCCTGATCATCAGGGCCACATCTCCCTCGCCCACTGCCTCTGAGCCTTCTTCCATGGTAGGCAATTATTTGCCACAGTGCTATGAATAGTGTGGGTACATGTAAGCAAAATCGTTTGAATTTACACCTTCCTTTATATTTCAGACTGAGAATTCCTATGTTGTTGTTACAATACTGAAATAATATTTCCTGTGGAAAACTACTTGTTGCTAATTCTTTTCCACAGAGGATTTCTCTGGATCTTATATCTTTTGCTCTTCTACTTACATTTTATAGGATGGTTTTTGTTCTGCCCCTTCCAGTGTCCTCAAAGCCTTTAGAAAAAGAAAGTGACCACAGGGTTTATCTGCCACAGACACTTGTGGTATAGATGCACTAGTCAGTTTTTCAGGCAATATTAGTTTCTCCATAACAAAGAATAACATTGTAAGACCCAGAGTCTTATTACGTGAACATACTCTATTGTTTAACACTCAGACACAAACTGTTCTTACATTCATTCTGCCTCCATTCCACAGCTATCTTCAAACATCTTACAGCTGCACATTCTTTTATATGAGTTCTTCATTTGTTTTTGTTCTTTTTAATAATTTCACATATAGAAAAGAGATAAAGTGGAAAGAGATCATCTTCTGTGACAAAACACTGATTGGAAGACATTCCAGTAATAATTGCAATATTCATTCAACATATGTGCAATTGCTATCACTGGCTGAGTTTTTTAAGATGTCAGGAAATCTGAATGAATAAAAATTAGTTAATGAACTGGGGGATCTATAAAGAGCCTTCACTTTTCTGTTTTACTGGGCTATTCTTGAGTCACAATTTTTACTGAGCCCAAATAGCTGTGCTGTTAAACTACTGGGTATGTATGTCTACACTCTTGATTTTGAGGTACAATCTATTTCCAATGACAGTATGAAAGTATGTAAAGAACCTCACAGAGAACATCTTCCTGACATTTAAAAGTCACTTGACAGTTACAACATTTATAAAAAGCTCTTTCATACTGTCTTCTAGTTTTTTGTTAAAAGACATTCCCAGAAATCTTGTATGCTTATTTGACTTTCCCCTCAGTTTTGGTGAGAAATCTCTACCAACATTGGCTATCTGGTTTATACCATCCTATGAAAAGAAGTAAAATTAAGAATTTTTTTTTATTATTATCTGTAGAATGTTTGTCATATGAAACAACTGCTAACAGTTACCAAACAGGGCAAGTTCCCTGGAAATAGGTTATAAATATTAACTTCTCAAACAGCAGTCTGTGTCTAACATTTTATCTTTGCTCTTGTTTGGTTAATGCTTATAAATTGAGCCCCTAATTTATCTTTAGCCAAGCTTGAAAAAGCAGAGTTAAAGTTTTATAGCTTACTGTTGGTGTTATAAGCTTTAAAGTAAATTTCCCTCCCAAGATGTTATCTCTTATCATTAGCTACCAGGACATCCCTTATCCTACTTCTGTGGATCAAAAAGAGAGATAAGAGAGTAATATACCTCTGCAGAAACTAACCAAACCCTCTTTCAAGCAAAGTTTATCTACATTTAACCTAGTATCCACAACTAATAAGTTTGTATTTTAGCTAAAGGTGACTTAGAAAAATATCTAATTGCAAGAACCCTAAACTTTCTGTTTAATTGCACACTGTATCTGCATATCCTGCAGAATGCTTCCTTCAGCTTTGATGTTATGCTGAGACAGCAGCTTGTATTTACAGACATTTTTAGGATTTCCTTCCAGAACTCTCCAGAGACATATAGCAATTTTTCATATCACAAATAAAACCTGTGAGGTTAATAATTCTTTCAAAATATTTCTAACACATCAATTATTAATTCTGCTTTTGCATTCCTTGGTTTTCTACTGATTGTTTTATAGCTATATGTTGTTGTGGTAGAGAGGATGGGAGGAAGTGAAGAGGTATATAAAACAAAGAAAAATCATTAGAAATACATAAGCTGGAAGTCTTCATCTCTCTTATAAATTTCATTTCAAATATTGACATCTCATCTTCAGATAAGGAAATCTTCAAAAAGAAAATGAATGCAGGATAAAACAAAATGCTTTAATGAAAGCTAAAGTACTGACTGCTAGTTTGCAATAATGCAAAAGCTACTTTTATCATCAGATGAATAAGTCACTACATGAAACCTCTGGTCACTGAAGAGCGTCTCATAAACTATGACTAGGGCATTCCACTTTGTAGATAGCATTTCTGAGTAGTCTCATTGATATCAAAAACTTCATCCACAGAACCAATGTATTTATAGTCACCTTCACTGCTTTTCCAGAAAGTGAAAAACTGGTCCTTGATCATTGTGCCCTTACCCAAAGGAATAGCTGTGTTTCAGCAATAGGCTGTGACTCGTGTGTGAATTTCTCATCTTCAACCATATCCAATATTTTGTTTAGTTTAAATGAGGAAGAACATAGGAATACATATAAACCAGTGGAGTGTGTTTGGTTTTGCCTTTTTTTTTCCTTAATAAATAAATAATAAAAATTAAGGTCCATATGCTGCATCTTTGTAATCTCACTAACGCTGAAGAGAACTTTATATGACCATTACTCGAAGCACTTGTTTTTCTTTTTTTTAACATAATATTTTATTTTCTTCCTAGAAAAGTATTTTTTAAACAAAATTTGCAGTTTTAAAATAATAACAAAAAAAACCCTTTGGAAAATATTGCAGGGTTTATTTCATGCAAAGATAAAAACATGCTTAAATAATTTTCTTTTTTCAAGGAAAATATGTGAGTTTTCACTGCTGGTATGCAAAATATGGTAACATTTTATTTTATTACTCTGTAAAAAAAAAAATAGAAGAGAGCTTGAAAATGAAAGAAAAAGCACTTTAAGTTAAAGTCTCTTCAGCCAAACAAGTATAATTCATCACTATATATGTACAGGTAATGTAAACACGGGTCAAGTTTAAAGAAGACATAGATGCATAAAATGAAAGACACTTGTCTAACTTATGTCAGAGGAACAACACAACAACTTTGAATGTACGTGGGAGAAGAAGAAACATACAGACAGAGGTCTGAAGGTTCCTTATGATGATTCCTATTATAAATTGTGGACAAGTAGAAAGACACTCAGTGTATTGAAACTCCAGGGACCTGCACGTAACACGCATCCTAGAAGTCCCTTAGCTAGAAAAGTTCTAAACAACCCCTTTACGTGGTTGTCTTAAAAAACAGTATACTTGAAATTTTAAGTGAGAAACTGATACTGAAGTGTCTCAGCTCTGACAGCTGGTAATTGGAGAATAAATTTTATTTTGTTTTCTATCTTCTGAAGACATTTTAGATATTTTCTCCAGTCAAGGTGAATGTGCTGGTAATCATTCATACCAGTTCCCACTCAGCTGATGTAAAAGCAACACTCTTATCAGTTTGCACACTATAAATGTTTATCCAAACTATGCAAAACAGCAAAAACACTAACACAGTCTTGAGAAATTCAGAAAAATACCTCTGTCTTCATCACAATAGGTAAGCCTTGAACTGTCATTTTGTACAGTTTACAAAGATAAAATAGTGTTCCTTGGCAGTGAAATCTTGAGTGAATTTTTAACAACTTTCTGACATATGTGATTAAGAAGACAACAAGGAATCATAGAATCATAAAACATTTTCTTTGGAAGGGACATTAAAGATCATGTAGTTCCAAGCCCCCCTGCTATGAGCAGATATGCCACTCACTAGACTAGGTTGCTAGGGCCTTATCCAACCTGACCCTGAATGCTACTAGGAATGGGGCATCCACAATCTCTCTGGACAACTATTCCAGTCTTTCACCATCTGTTGAGTAAAACATTTCTTCCTAACATCTAATCTAAACCTACGCTCTTTCAGTTTAAGATCATTGCCCCTTGTTCTGTCACTAACCATAGAAAAATTATCTTTCCCTCCTTTTTAAAAGCCCCCTTAAGGTACTGGAAGGCTACAATGAGGTCTCCCTAAAGCCTTCTCATCTCTCCTCTCCCAGACCTCATGTTTACAAAAAAAACCCAGAAAAACTGGCTTGGGATGTGGAACCTGGGGACAGACTTGGCTGTAGTGACCATGAGAAGGTCGAGTTAAGTATCCAGAGAAAAGAGAACATGGCAAAAAAGAAGAACACAATGCTCTATTTCAAGTAAGCAAACTTAGTCCTCATCAGAGATCTGCCCGGATGAATCTCTTGAGATACATCCCTGGAGGGAAGACAGGTCCAGAAATGCTTGCTGACAAGAAAGACTTGTCCCAACAAATAGAAAGTCAAACTGAAAACAGAGGACACCCAGATGGATGAGCTCCAAACAGAACTTAGACATAAAAAGGAAGGATGCAAGAGGTGGAAGAAGGGACAGATGACCCAGGGGGACTATGGATTTCTTGTCTGGTTGTGCAGGAATGGGGTTAGGAAAGCCAAGGCTGGCATGGATATTAATTTGAGAAGGCATGTGAAGGGCAGTAAGAAACGATTCTTCTGTACGTAAGCAACAAAAAGACTTTTAGGAAAAACATTTCTGAAACTATATGAACTGTGTCCTTTTTCAGTGTATCTCTATTGCAAGTCAAGCAATAAAATAATTAAACAAAAACAAACAAAACCACAAACCCCCCAAAAAACATAACCCCCCCAAAACAAGAACAACAATCAATAAACCCACAACACAAAACAAACAAGAAAACCCCAAACAAAAATCCCCCCTCCTCCTTGGCACTCAAAGATACCAAAGCAAATCTAACATCTGACTTGTGATAATCTCCACTAAGGATGTATTTTTGTATTCTTTGTTTGTAGAGAGTTAAAGAATTGATTGCATGGTGGAAATGTAATATTCAATTAAAACTACCTTCAGGGAGAAAAGCTATTTGAACAACACCGTAATCTTAATGAAATGGGTGAGATTTCAAAATTCATCAGTTTCGAATCTGAAAATAATATGGCTTAGGGACTGTGAAATAGTTTTGTTTTTTTTACAAATTATCTATCTGTAGTATACTGTAGTTACTCATTACTTGCCTCTAGATCTGACACCTTATGGCTTGGAGAGGGGCACTCTTCTCTGGGTTAAAAACTGGCTGGATGGCTGCGCTCAGAAAGTGGTGGTGAATTATGCCACACCCACTTGGTGTCTGGTCACTAGTGGGGTTCCTTGGGGCTCAGTACTGAGGCCAGTCCTGTTTAATGTCTTTACTGATGATCTGCACAAGGGGATCGGGTGCACCTTCACTAAGTTCACAGATGATACTAAGCTGGGTGACAGTGTTGATCTGCTGGAGGGTAGGAAGGTTCTGCAGAGAGATCTGGACAGGCTGGATCAATGGGCTGAGGCCAATGTTATGAGGTTCAACAAGACCGAGTGCTGGGTCCTGCACTTCTGTCACAACAACTCTATACAGCATTACATTCTGGGGGAATAGCGGTTGAAAAGCTGACTGGCAGAAAAAGACCTGGGTGTCCTTGTTGGCAGCCAACTGAACATGAGCCAGCCCTTGCCCAGGTGGCCAGGAAGGCCAATGGTTACCTGGCTTATATCACAAATAGTGTGGCCAGCAGAACCAGGGAAGTGATTGTCCCTCTGTACTTGGCACTGGTGAGGCTGCACCTCAAATCATATGTCCAATTCTGGGACCTCACAACAAGAAAGACATTGAGGTGCTGGAGTGTGTCCACAGAAGGGTAACAAAGCTGGTGAAGTGTCTAGAAAGTAAGTCAAATGAAAAGTGGCTAAGGGATCTGGGGTTGTCTAGCCCAGAAAAAAAAAAAAAATGAGGCTCAGAGTGACCTTTTTGCTCCCTATAACTACCTGAAAGGAGGTTGTACCCAAGTGGGGGTCAGTCTCTTCTCCCAGGCAACTAGTGACAGGGGAGGACATAATCTCAAGTTGTGCCAGGGAGGTTCAGTTTGGACATCAGAAATAATTTCTTCATGCAAAGGATTGTTAAACACTGGAATGGACTTTTCAGGGAAGTTGTAGAGTCACCATCCCTGGAGGTGTTCAAGAAGCAACTGGATGGGGAACTTAGTGCTATGGTTTTGTTGACATGACGATGTTCGGTCAAAGGTTATACTCGACCATCTTGGAGACCTTTTACAGTATAATGATTCTGTGATTAATAAAATTTTTCTTTCAATAATAAAGAAAACCTAAGAAAATTTTGTTATATTTAATTAATTAATTAATTAATTTCTATTTCAAGCTACCAAAAATAACAAAATTGGCACTCAACAATCAAACACCAATTTGTAATAAAAAAAGCAAAATGTAACACAAGATATAAAGTAGCAAGTCTTCATTTTCCATTTCTTTCTATACAGAAAATTACAATATTCTTAATTTTAAAGTACCCTTTCTGTGTGGATTAGGTAAATAATTTCAAAAAATAAAATTTCAGTGTGCATAACCAAGTAGCTTTGAATTGTGTTCAACATAGGATTTGAGAAGCTGGTGATATTCTATATGTAGGCAAGAGGCTACAGCAAATTTGACATTCTCATGAAAAAAACCTTTCTCATCAGTAATGAATAAAGTCCTGTAGTATCATAGGCAATGTAATTTTATAAACTTAATAATAATTCCTTTAAGGTCCATCCTAAAAGCAATTAGGTGTTGATTATATTCTTTTCTTCTGCCAGTGTTGATTGTATTCTTTTGAAGGTATTAGTCTGCCGTTTACCTCAGCACCTGAAGACACTACATACTCACCTCTACCATAGCTCAAGTATAAAATAATGTCAGTGTGTCAAAACTGAAATGATATACTTTTCAAGAGGACACAGATTGAACAACTCATTACACTTTCCTTTACAGAGTCAGTTTTTGTTTTTGCAAAGTCTCCCCAGTTTATCTCCCCAAAACTATTCTATATGCTACCATCTTAGCTTCACATGAGTGCTCTTTGTCTCTCACATATTTAAATCCCTACTTTCCTACTATTTCCCCACCTCTATTTAACTGCACACTCACTGATTACAATTCTGTTGAATAATAGTGACAGGTTATTAAACATCATCTGCAACAGCATAATATACAGGGCACATTTTTTCCCCAATAAAATAATAAAAAAATCTAACAATTTAGTCTTTAAACCCCAAACTGCCAGAATACTGCAAAGAGTTAGAAAATATAAAATATCAGTTTTTATTAATGATCTTAGAAATAAGGCTTAGAAATACACAGAACTCTGCTGGCCTCTGTAAGGGAATAAAGGAAGGCTTGGTCCTTGCCCTGAAGATCTTAGTCTCAAAGAAAACTTCATATTTAAAGACAGTTAATGTGTGAGAGAATGATTAGGTTGTCTTCCAAAAGGCTCCCTAATAATCACTTAATATTTAAATCCACCTAAATATCCAGAATGGAAAGAATGATTGAAGGCTGCCACATTCAGAAGTCTATTCTTGTTCCTTTAGCTTCAACCAAACTAATTTATAAATACCAGCCTTCCACCCCCCACCTTACCTCCCTTAACAGCTTGCTGCCTATTTCTTTAGGAATTAATATTTCATTAAAATAAAGGTTAGCACCATAGGGTGTTAATGACATTGGATTTCTATTCACAACACTAAGTGTAATTTGAATCATCAATAGAAGAAACAGAAGGAACAGAAGGAATGACCTTTCTTGAAACATGCTTCAGGAAGAGAAATGTCAATAAAAAGCAAACAGTGTTTTGCATATCCCCTTACAAACAGCCAATTCCTGTTTATGCATTTAAGAGAATAGGCTTTTTCTGAGCCATCAGCTTGGCACAAGAGATCACTTGACAAAGTGGGAGTGAAATAAGAGCTCACACATCCCATGTGGTGTCCTGCTGCTCAGCTGCAGCAATCAAATATACATGAAGCTCTTTGCTCCAAAATGGCAACAAGTTTAGGACCAGCATATGAGAAAAATCAATGGCTTTGTGTTATCCTGTTCTCTTTAAAATTCCAAAAACATCAAGCAAACAAATACATGACCATAATACAAACGCTGCAAAAGGAAAAACACTATTAAATGTGGATATTTTTGAACAACTGTTGTTTTTTTTTTTTTTCCAAGTAAGGTCTCAGAGCTTCTGGCTCTCCTAAAACTGCTGCAAAGTTTGGTGTAAGTGCTTTTGAATTATTCTCAAATTTCCTAAAATTTCTGCAGTTTTCTGTAGGCTTTAACCTGATGATTTAATGTGACAGAAACCAAAACCAAACAACCAAAAACTTCAAATAACCCCAACCATTATAAAGCAAAAAAATCCCATCACAAAGGTGAAACTTCAAGCACATTTGAAGGCACATTTTTTCTAAGTCAATAGTTTTTACAACATACCCACTCTGCAGCAGAGAATGCTTTTTGAAAGCAATTGCTTCTAAAAGCAGTTTGAATTATTAAGTTTACAAAGTTGCGCTACTAATCAATCTCTTTCACTTCCATGTAATTCGTACATCTGCAGGAAGGAACTCCGACTAGATCCAGCTCTGAGCATTTTAAATTTATGTTCTTTATCCTCTTAATTTTCTCTTTACCCTCTAAGAAAAAAATATCATGACCGGAAAAGAAGAAATTGAACTAATTGCAGAGATAAAAACATGTAATGACAGAGTCATTTGACAAAATATGGGCTAAATATTGTCGTCATTCACCAGTTTTCTTTACCATCCTGTCAATAAATCTCAGGATTCACCAGTTCACTTTACTTCAGCCGTGCTAATCCATGACATGCTCAGTATGGACTGGTCCCAACCTCTGAATTCTTACCAGAAACTGGGGCTGATGAGCCATCAGTTTAAGCATTTAACTTAGCATGAGTTCACATAGGAAAACAATAAAAGCCTCTGTAACATCTGTGAGACAGAAATTAAGCACCTTGGAAAAATAAGTTGCTTTATTTCTACAAAAATAATCAGTTTAACCCTCATTATGGATGTCTTGCTGCCCTTCCACTCTTGCTGTGCTCAGCTAGCACATTTCACATGAACCAAACCATGTTAGAAACAAATTGTTTGTATGGCTGTATACTAAACAAAGGACAGATTTCTGGAGGGATCAAGGGTAAAGATATATTTTTACTTTCTCTCCCACAAAAATTATTATCAGTAGTACCTACAGAAGAAAAGAATTACCCTGGCTCTAATCCATTTAAGTGCAATTCTGAATTATGCTCAGGGAACTAACTTGAACAATTTTATTTATACTTTCAGGATAGTTTTAATTCTCTTTAAAAGTTCATCTGGAATAAAATAATTAAGACAAAAATAATACCCAGAGGCTAAAAAAAAAAAAATAAAATAAAAGCAGGCTACTAATGGAACACTTATTGAAACCTTAATGAAGAGGAGGCACTTGATCAATCTGTAATCATTGCCTTGAATTAAATGTCTCAAGTACAATAACAAAAATAAAACAATACCATTCAAAACAATAGAATGAAAACAACCCACTATTTTTTGGCTTATTCTTGGTTTCTCCAGATCTCCTTTTACAAGTATCATTAAAAATACATATTTATATTGCTTAGAGGTAACCTCTTCCCATGAGCTCAATCACAAGAATAACAGAAGTGTCAATTGCTAAGCTACTTCTTGGATTAAGAAACTCCTATGGGTTCAACATTTGCATAGACAGAGTAACAAGATCTCTGAAGCTTTGAATGATTAGCCTTTGTGCAAAGAAAACGAGACCACATTCCCTCACATCAGGGTAACCTTGAAGGAAGTTTTCTGTAAGTTTTCACTAACATTAAAAAGAAGGAGAAATAAGGGAGATGAAAGGGGGGGAAAAAAAGACTTTCTATAGGGCAACATTGCAAATGCAACATGGGGGGGGGGGGAAATAAGCTTTTAAGCAACATTCAGGTGAAATAAAACAGTGAAATAATATTAAAAAGCCAGTTAAAAAATAAAAAGTTCTTAATTTATTTTTTTACAGTCTATCAACTTAAGATAACCTTGTATTCAGGGGATATAAAAAGTACACGTGTAAGCAAGTTTTCAAATCCTTATTCTCAGTTCATATTCTTGCAGTAAGTTTAGTACTAGAGTTTGGGGCTTTTTATTTTTGACAAGCACAGTAGCAATACCTGGCTGGGTTATTAAGGAAACAGAAACAATGTTGAAAGATGTTTCATTAGCAGATTACTTTGTTGTAAGTTAGAAGTCCTGCAGGCAAGCACATATGGCACATCAGGTATGGGACAGAGGGAGTCTTCTTAAATGCCCAAAGCATGTTTCTGACAAGAATTGAGGCAAAATCCAGAAAATTAAATGCAGGAAATTTCAATATATTCAAAATATCGTTAGTTTCTAGAATCTTTATTATATGTGTAGCACGGAAAACAAATAATAGGGACTTGATTTATGTTCTAGCTAACAAAATGAAAACAAAACAGGAAAAAAAAAACAAACAAAAGAAAATATTGCTTCCATTGTACTAGTAGGATTCTATTTTGTTGTACAATTGGTATTATTTAAACCAAATTTGCTGAATCCTGCTGCTTTCAGAGAGAGAAAACTATTTGTTTCCAACTGGGTATCTTTCAGCAGGCTAAGCCTTTACTTTCTACGAGGATAAAAACCAACCAAAAAGAAAGTTCTAACTTAATAGTGTTAAAGGTCAACAGGAAAAACAAAACAACACAACCAAGTATTAAAACAAACAAACAAACAAACAAACCAGGAAAACCAACCCCCCCCCCCCAAAAAAAAAAAAAATCCCAAGCAATGAGAAATACAAATTGTCAGAGTTCTTATCAATTTTATTTTAGGCAAGGTGAGGGATTATATTCCTTAAGTATTAAGGAAAGTTAAAGGACTTCATGGACTTGTAGGTCTTTCTGATTACATAGATCCCATTGGAATATAAGTCTCTATGTTGTGTCCTCATAATAAGTTCCTGAGATCATCGTGACTGAGAAAACGCTGCCTGTAATAGCTGAAACCAGGAAGAAATCTGTGGGTATCTCTGAGTGCCTGCAAAGTCCATTTCCCAGGTGAGAAGAAGGTCACCCAGTTCTTACTGAAAAGATTTTTTTACCCATTGTTAACAAGGTTACCCAAGAAATTGCCTCCTAGAGCCAGCAAGAGAGCTGAGAACCCTGCAGCTCCTGCGTTATTATCTGAAGGACCTTTCACTGAACTTATGCCATGCTGAACTAAAATACAATGTGACAGATGGTAAAAGAAATTCATACTGTAATTACTCCTGTTAAGCAATTTTTATAATTCCTTATAGCTCTATGGTTGTTTATCTAGTCCTCTGCCAGCTTAGAAGTATTAATAGTTTAAATGAAGAGAAGTGTAAATGAAAGTTGAATCACTTACTGACAAAAGTTGTGAAAAATTACACAGGAGTATGTCTAGTCAGATATGCTAACAGACATGTGCATTAATTATCTTCTTATGTTTGGTATTTTTCGCATTATTTAAATTAGAAAGCAATGTGTGGCATCTCTCGACCAGAAGATTATCTCTAAACAAGGGGGAGCCCATGGGCCTGAATAGTAAGCTAAGGGGCTATGCCTTATTTTGCACATTTTTTAATGCCATATATTGCTTACACAACTTCAAGAATTACACTTAGAAGACTCCTACACTTGAATTTCATGGGCTGATTGCTGTGATAGCTTCACTTGAGCTTATAAAAAAATCAGGTTTCTAAGGAGGATATAGGCAGTAACTCAACAAAATGTTCAAGTCATCAGCCTGGATTTAATATTAGGGTAGAAATCCATCAGCTGAACTGTGAGGGCAAAACATTTCATATCTCTACAGTATAGAGCAGTCAAGTGCAACCCCTGGCAAGGATACTGCAATAAGAACTGTCCAGGGGTTATTCAGAGTAACAGCAACAGGGTAATATATCACCTTTTCTGACTCACCCTCTCAGCACGCATGGGGACAAGATTTCAACTTGGATTTTTAATTATGTTTGGTTTTGTATTGTCAGGTAGGAGTGGAAATAAGGGATGTCTTTGCAGTCTGCCACTGAAAGAAAAACAGTAATTTTCTTTCATAAACGGTAATTGTGGTCGAAGTTTTGCTGTCTTCACAAATGAACTGTGCACGTTTTCCTCTACTTTCAGGTGGCACTCTGCACCTTGAAGAACTTTGTCCTCCACTGAAACAATTGGTAAATATTTTCCTTTACACTAAGTACATGAAAGAAGTAAAGGCACAAAGTGATATGTGGGTTTCATTTTGGAGAAAGTTTCCCTTATGGAATTCTTGAAAGGAAAGGGCTCCAGTTCTTTTCCAACACTTTAAATTCCTGTAAGATAGAGGCACAGATGCTGTTTCTAGAAAACACATTGACTCACAGGCGAGAAATCAGTAGATTGGCAAGGATGACTTTTCTGTTGGATGGGTTCAAGAAGCAAAGCATTTAAAGTGGATTCTACTTATGTTTTTTGGAACAGCTGCTTCTAGAAAATAACACAAATGTTTACAAAAGTATGTCAGCTTACTTCTGAGTGCCATAAAAATTTCTTTGAGGCAAAGCACAGCAGTTCACTTCTCAGAGGACTTTTTACACTATCAGAATCCAAAACCTCAGCTTCACAAAATTGTTTTCCAAGATAAAAATAGGAAAAAGATGGGACACACTCTTCAAATTTCAACAACATAATAAAGTTAGAAAGGCTCAATATACAACATCTTTTCATACAGATGATTTTCTTTTTGGTAAGGTATAAAGTGATATGTACTGTGTACAAAGTATGATCTTTTCTTTCAAGAAAAGTACTGTTACTCTAAACAGTGTGCTGAATTTCTTTACATTTATCAGAGACTAAATGAATAAAAACTACTCCAGCTTCACTTTAATTCAAGTGTTAACTAGCTAAGTAAGCAGTGCATTGCAATGGAAATTTATCTTAATTTTTTGGGGAGAAGATTATGTTCATAATCATCTCACACTAGCATTTCCTTCACTCTCTTGAGATAGACACGAACACACCCACTAATCTCCATGTTTGTCTCCATTTTATGTCTCTTCCTACATTAAAAGTCATCTCTGATTTTGTAAAAGAGCATAAACAATCAAATAAATGGAAATGAAAACCAAATATTAAAAAAATACCCCTGGATGGGAAAGTAAGTCATAATCATACAAACTAGTGAGCAAATAGCAGGAAAAAGTAGGGAACCACTGAACAGAAACAGATTTTAGAAGGTGAGCTAAGAGCAGAGGAATATTGCCTTTGCTTGTAGGACTTAAGTCACCCCAAATGTATGTTCATGGAGGTCTTCCCCAGGCTTCTTTTTTCCTGATCTAAAGGATGGTTAGAGGGGGTAATGCCAAAAAGAGGTTGACAAGGATGTGTTCCACCTTTTTATGCATTCAGATAGCGTATAAAGGAAAGATGTGATGCAGTCTGTCCTCTGAATGTAGGTAGAACATTTTGTCTGTCCCAAAACATTACTTCTTTACAAAAACAGAGATGGAGAAAAATGTTATATTACACTTCAGACTTAAAAATTATTTCAAGTTGCTATTAGACTTTAAAAGCTCTTACTTGCTCTCCTCTTTTACAGACTCTTTGCACCCGTAGTAGAAAACTCAACATAAACGCACCAGCAAAGCTCAAATGCTGTTTCATGTATTAGAGAAGACTCAAACTGATTGAATTTTTAAAAAAATTCTTGACTTAAAATTCTAAAATAAACTTTAAAAAGAATGCCGTATGCCTCCGGCTCAGAGCAGTTTGAGTCTCAGTCACCATTTTCCTTTGATAGTCTTTGTAAGTTGCAGGCATAGCCTCAAGCAGAGACAACTAAAAAAAAAAAAATGTTTTAAGAAGGTATTTTTTATGCCAAGAAGCCAGGGATAATCTTAAATTCATGTGCCTGCCATATGAGAAATATAATAATACAAATGTAAAAATGTACAATACATTTTAATAAACTATATATTACTCTAGTTTCATAAGTTAAACGATATCTTTATTATATTCTATACTGAATAATTAAATAAATGCTATTTCATTTTCTAACATGTATAATGCAAATTTTTAACAACACTGTACTATCCTGCTAATTCTTAAAGCACTTCTGGGTTTTTTTTGCGCCTCACAATAAAAACTGCTGGGATTTTAGGCTCAAAATCTGATCCACTCCAGCCTTGTTTAATTCGCAAGTTCTTATCAGTTAGGGTTAGTTGCCTGTCTCAGACAAGGATAAGCAAATATTTCAAAATAAACAACAAACTCATCTTGATACACTGTTATGATAGAACCCCATGATATGGAAATACTAAAGATTTTAAGTCCCAAGGGCAACTTAGACATGAATGTGTTAATATATATAGAATTATATTTTCTACTTAAAACCATAAGAAGGAAAACCTTTGTGATCTTTTCTTGTGGGCAAGAAGCCCTCCTGAAATGATAAAGATGGATATTTCAGACTGTGAACAAAAATCATAGAATGTAACATTTTAAAAGCCTAATTCGCATTTCACTGATACTTTGTAAGACTTATCCAGCCAGTTAAAAGACATACTGATAGTACTGACAACTCTTCAAAAATTCCCAAAGAAATCTGTTCACTGATGGAATCTGTAGGTCTTACAGAACAGACATCTGAAAGGGTGTCAACAGGATAATAATCCCTTGAGGCTTAGAAATGCTTAGGGTTTGGCTTGAATTTCAAGTCAGTTTCCTTCCTTCCTCCCTCCCTCCCTCCCTCCCTCCCTTCCTTTTTTCCTTCCTTCCTTCCTCCCTCCCTCCTTCCCTCCCTCACTTCCTTCCTTTCCTTCCTTCCTTCCCACTGAAAAACCCACAGCTGCAAACCCCTGCAAAATACTCAAAGACATGGGAAACTGGAGCTTGATAAAACTTATTTTAGGTTTAATAAAGAGGACAAAGAAATGGTATCTAATATGCAATGGTTACCAGATATAGTAAATTTGGATGTAATGTGGAGATACAGATTAATGAAGAAAGTGAAAAATGTACAAATATATATTCATAAGCATATAAAAATTATATAAAGTGGACCCCTGGGTGAGAAATAAGAAACCATCAACATGAATATTGTACAAAGGACGTGGATCCTGTCAATTAGCTGCTAATATTCACCACCACTAGAGTGAAACCACACAGAAGAGCAGGTGAACATAACTGCAAGAAATGGGGTAAATTCATATAACTTAATTATTTAATATTTATTAAATATATATTTTATATATATATAAATATATATAATATATTAAGAAGTGGTTTTTAAACCACATTATGTTCTTTCTTTTCCTATGAGAAACACATTTAAACTAATAATGTTTAGACTCATAAAATATCAGTTATACTAGCAATAAATTCTCATGTTTCTTTATACATAAGGTGTGCCTTCTCTGACCATAAAAAAGATTTGAATGTTACATGTAAAATATGTTGTATAAAATACTTATAACATTTTTTAATGTCAGCTTGACAGAAAACAGAAAAAAGTATTTAAAAAAAAAAGGGAAAAGGACCACAAAGGAACCTAACTTTTGAAGTCTGATTCTCCCATACACTGAGATGTGGAGGGGATTAGGGAAGTGAGCAGCTTTTTGATCCTTAGTTGCCAGCAGGGGTTAAACCATGACAGTATGTAATAGCAGATGTTGTTTTGTTTGGGTTTGAGTTTGGGTTTGAGTTTGGTTTGGGTTTGGTTTGGTTTTTTGAGCAAGTATATTAACTTGTGTGCTGTCCTTTTCTCAAATCCAAAATAACTGCACTTCACAAACGTATCTGGAATCCTGACTTCAGCCTTTTTCACTCAGCAAAATCATCCTGAAAGCCAACCCAGTGGGTAAGTAAGGACATAAACATCTTTATAGAGACTGGACAGATCAAAGACTGTTCTAGTGCCTCACCATGCTCACAGTAACTGACTTCTTCCTGTTATCTCATATAAACCTAGCCTCTTTCAGCTTAAAGCCATTCTGCCTTGTCATATCACTTCATGACCTTGTGCAAAGTCCTTCTCCAGCTTTCTTGTAGGCCCCCTTCAGATGCTAGAAGGCTGCTTTAATGTCTCCCAGAAACCTTCTCTTCTCCAGACTGAACAACCCTAACTCTCCCAGCTTGTCTTTGTAGGAGAGGTTGTCCAGCCCTTTAATCACCTTAGTAGCCCTCCTACTCCTCTGTCTATCTTGTGTTGGAAGCATTAGGCTTTTTCTTTTTTTTTTTTTAAGCATTAGGTGTGTTTAACTGGTCATATGCCATAGTGCTCCATATGTCAGCCATCATAAACTTGGTTTGCTGACGTTTATCCTTGTATTGTACCACGGGAGCTTGGTTGTGATAGAATGATACTGCTGTCCAAAAGGCAAGACACAAAATGGGAAAACTGCTTAGTAAAACAGAAGTATTTGAAAACTGTATTTCCACCTCAATATTCATATTGCTATTCTCAGCCTCTGGTAGCCTCTGATCATAAACTTAGTATTTTATAATGAGCAGATTCTTCATTTTTTTACTGACTTCTGAAACAGAACATGCAAGGATCAATAGAAAGTTAAGCCTTATAGTTGCTTCCTGATAGCTTAGCATCATGGGGCTAAGAAGATGGCACATATCATTAGTGACACATTCAGTTACAGATTTTTATCATTGGCAGAATGATGTAACCCTCATTACAAAAGAACATTGTTTAATTGATCCATTTGCTCCCAGCAGTCCCGTGGCTTTTTTTCCCTAATGACATAAAGGCCAAATTGCAGTTCAGCTTCAATCAAGTGAAAACATTATATTGCAGCAGGAATAAGAAATACTCTCTGCACAATCTAATTACCATGGTTTAAATATGAGAAAATCGTTAGACAATTAATGTTACAAAGGCTTCCAAAGGGCATTTTAAATAATAGGTAAATTAGTGCAGAGAAACCATGAAAGGATTTTTTTTTTTAATATAATGGCCCCCAACCTTTTCCTAGTTCAAAATTCATTCTTTATATTTTCCAGAGTTAATATGAATATGCTGCATAGAATTGAAACAGAATGCCTATAGCTTCTAAATGGCTTTTAAGAGGCAATCATTTTAGAAAGGGGAGCTAATAACTCTTTCCCTCACCACAGGGAGGGAAGTTTTTCTCTCCTGTGAAAAAAAAAATTATATGCTAAAGGAAATTGTAAAGAAACAAAAAGTATTCAAAGTGCACCCTCTGCAACTAACCAGAAGCCAAACTGAGAACAAGTTATTCCAAAGGTCTAATAGGGTACTGGCAAGAATGAAATGGTTTCTGCTGTGGCTTTAATTCTCATCACTTATGTTTCAAGTAACGGAATCTGTAGGCTTAAAGACTGAATCTCTTTAAGCACTTAATTTTTTTGCATCAAGCTTTACTCTACTACCTCTCCCCAGAACAATAAAAGCCCTGGAGCATTTCCTTGCTAGAAAGTAATTAATTTCCTCCTCTCCACAGATCATGCCAAAACTAGCACTGAATAGAATATACAAAAATTTATTGAAGAGCTTGGGTACAGTTCTCTGCCTCCCTATCCATTTTTAAAGAATCAAACTACTTGACATCTGCAGTGTCTATATCTTTAGTAACTGCTCTTAATCCCAGCTGGCATACCAGGAGAGTGTTGCAATAAAAATACGGTATTTTTTGTCTCACTGAAGAATGTCTTTTCCCTTCCCTTCCCTTCCCTTCCCTTCCCTTCCCTTCCCTTCCCTTCCCTTCCCTTCCCTTCCCTTCCCTTCCC